>NC_064620.1:306116545-306119045 GCF_023898315.1 Schistocerca nitens
CGTTAAAGGATTTAAAGTGTACTCATTCCGATTACGGGGCCTCGGATGAGTCCCGTATCGTTATTTTTCGTCACTACCTCCCCGTGCCGGGAGTGGGTAATTTGCGCGCCTGCTGCCTTCCTTGGATGTGGTAGCCGTTTCTCAGGCTCCCTCTCCGGAATCGAACCCTGATTCCCCGTTACCCGTTACAACCATGGTAGGCGCAGAACCTACCATCGACAGTTGATAAGGCAGACATTTGAAAGATGCGTCGCCGGTACGAAGACCGTGCGATCAGCCCAAAGTTATTCAGAGTCACCAAGGCAAACGGACCGGACGAGCCGACCGATTGGTTTTGATCTAATAAAAGCGTCCCTTCCATCTCTGGTCGGGACTCTGTTTGCATGTATTAGCTCTAGAATTACCACAGTTATCCAAGTAACGTGGGTACGATCTAAGGAACCATAACTGATTTAATGAGCCATTCGCGGTTTCACCTTAATGCGGCTTGTACTGAGACATGCATGGCTTAATCTTTGAGACAAGCATATGACTACTGGCAGGATCAACCAGGGAGCTGCGTCAACTAGAGCTGAGCAGCCGGCCGCCCGGGAGTGTGTCCCGGAGGCCCGCGCGAACACGCAAGCGTCCGCTCAATTATTCTGCAAACAGGAGGAGGCTGGGCTCCCCTGCACGATACACCTCGAAACCCTCTCAGGTCCCGGCGGCGCGCAGCGCCGTCCTAAGTACTTGGTCGGGTTCGAGGGAGGCGCAATCGCCCGGAGATAGGCGAGTAGACGCTTTCAGTGCGACCACCCGTGCTCCCAACTGAGCTTGCCGCTGCCGACAGAGGCCCGGGAGCGTGCTGTCGTGGTGTTGCCGGCGGGAGACAACACGCGGCCACAAACAGTGACCGGGCAGCTCCAACGCCAGCGCCACAGAGGGGCAGAGCCCCACTTGGGTGCCAAAGCGAACTCTCCCAGCACAGCGCACGCGCCAACACATCCGCACAGCTGCGATACAAACCACCTGCGAGAACCGCGGGGGCGACCGAGCAGCAGACGGCGTCGCGGCGCCGAGTGCCGGGCGGCGGCGCATCCTCAACGCACACAGTCCTCAATCGGACCAGCACACTGCAGATGTCCACCGCGCTTCGCACCGGGCCCGGGAGGACCCACTTTGGCCGCACGGCGCCGCGCGCTGGGTGCGCCGGCACGCAGATGCGCCGCCTGCCGCGTCCGTCAGCCGGCGCGCCTGCCACTGGGCGCCCCCACCAGCCGGCTGCCGCGCGTGCGCCCACGCAGCGCGCGGCCAGCACGCCGGGCGCCCCCCCCTCACCGGCCGGGGACGGTCCCACCCAGCCACCGCCGCGTATCGCTTCATACCCACATGCCCACTCACGTTCGTGGGTATGACGGGTGTCGCTGAAGCAACCGGTTAATACCTGTACCGATCGTCGATATCAACGATTCACCTCCAGCGCGAACAACCGCGCAACAACGGATTTCCAGTTCATTTGCGTAACTTGGGCAGCAAACGTAGACATCCATCTACATTTGCGACTTCTACGAGTCTTGCATGCCTGGATGTTGTGTGTCACGACGCACTACATCAGCATACATACACGCTGCGACGTGTGCACGAAAGAACACGTGGAAGGTGGCCAGCGTACGTATGCGAATGCCATTGCACAGCTGCGAAGCGCATTCAACACGCGAACTCCTGAGCGACGAGCTAGAGGTGACAGGAGGGGAGGGGGGGGGCGGGGGCGATATACGTCCTATTGCAGTACACAATACAGTGGATAGCGGGACCATGTGGAAAGTAAGCAACACTCGCAAGATGTGAGGGTACGCACCGTAAAATGAATCAATACGCAGAACACCAGAGTGTGCGCGAAGTGAACTATGTTGAGATGGTTGCAATTAGGCAACGCTACACGAATTCCTAGATTCATATAACTAACAATTACAGGGCAGGTTAAGGCGCAACGTAGGTTAGGTTAGGGCCCAACATAGGTTAGGTTAGGGCCCAACATAGGTTAGGTTAGGGCCCAACATAGGTTAGGTTAGGGCCCAACATAGGTCAGGTTAAGGCGCAACATAGGTTAGGTTAAGGCGCAACATAGGTTAGGTTAAGCCCCAACTTAGGTTAGGTTAAGCCCCAACTTAGGTTAGGTTAAGCCCCAACTTAGGTTAGGTTAAGCCCCAACATAGGTTAGGTTAAGGCGCAACATAGGTTAGGTTAAGGCGCAACATAGGTTAGGTTAAGCCCCAACTTAGGTTAGGTTAAGCCCCAACTTAGGTTAGGTTAAGCCCCAACTTAGGTTAGGTTAAGCCCCAACTTAGGTTAGGTTAAGCCCCAACTAAGGTTAGGTTAAGCCCCAACTTAGGTTAGGTTAAGCCCCAACTTAGGTTAGGTTAAGCCCCAACTTAGGTTAGGTTAAGCCCCAACTTAGGTTAGGTTAAGCCCCAACTTAGGTTAGGTTAAGCCCCAACTTAGGTTAGGTTAAGCCCCAACT
>NC_064620.1:306129045-306131545 GCF_023898315.1 Schistocerca nitens
GCCGGCTGCCGCGCGTGCGCCCACGCAGCGCGCGGCCAGCACGCCGGGCGCCCCCCCCTCACCGGCCGGGGACGGTCCCACCCAGCCACCGCCGCGTATCGCTTCATACCCACATGCCCACTCACGTTCGTGGGTATGACGGGTGTCGCTGAAGCAACCGGTTAATACCTGTACCGATCGTCGATATCAACGATTCACCTCCAGCGCGAACAACCGCGCAACAACGGATTTCCAGTTCATTTGCGTAACTTGGGCAGCAAACGTAGACATCCATCTACATTTGCGACTTCTACGAGTCTTGCATGCCTGGATGTTGTGTGTCACGACGCACTACATCAGCATACATACACGCTGCGACGTGTGCACGAAAGAACACGTGGAAGGTGGCCAGCGTACGTATGCGAATGCCATTGCACAGCTGCGAAGCGCATTCAACACGCGAACTCCTGAGCGACGAGCTAGAGGTGACAGGAGGGGAGGGGGGGGCGGGGGCGATATACGTCCTATTGCAGTACACAATACAGTGGATAGCGGGACCATGTGGAAAGTAAGCAACACTCGCAAGATGTGAGGGTACGCACCGTAAAATGAATCAATACGCAGAACACCAGAGTGTGCGCGAAGTGAACTATGTTGAGATGGTTGCAATTAGGCAACGCTACACGAATTCCTAGATTCATATAACTAACAATTACAGGGCAGGTTAAGGCGCAACGTAGGTTAGGTTAGGGCCCAACATAGGTTAGGTTAGGGCCCAACATAGGTTAGGTTAGGGCCCAACATAGGTTAGGTTAGGGCCCAACATAGGTTAGGTTAAGGCGCAACATAGGTTAGGTTAAGGCGCAACATAGGTTAGGTTAAGCCCCAACTTAGGTTAGGTTAAGGCGCAACATAGGTTAGGTTAAGGCGCAACATAGGTTAGGTTAAGGCGCAACATAGGTTAGGTTAAGGCGCAACATAGGTTAGGTTAAGGCGCAACATAGGTTAGGTTAAGCCCCAACTTAGGTTAGGTTAAGCCCCAACTTAGGTTAGGTTAAGCCCCAACTTAGGTTAGGTTAAGCCCCAACTTAGGTTAGGTTAAGCCCCAACTAAGGTTAGGTTAAGCCCCAACTTAGGTTAGGTTAAGCCCCAACTTAGGTTAGGTTAAGCCCCAACTTAGGTTAGGTTAAGCCCCAACTTAGGTTAGGTTAAGCCCCAACTTAGGTTAGGTTAAGCCCCAACTTAGGTTAGGTTAAGCCCCAACTTAGGTTAGGTTAAGCCCCAACTTAGGTTAGGTTAAGCCCCAACTTAGGTTAGGTTAAGCCCCAACTTAGGTTAGGTTAAGCCCCAACTTAGGTTAGGTTAAGCCCCAACTTAGGTTAGGTTAAGCCCCAACTTAGGTTAGGTTAAGCCCCAACTTAGGTTAGGTTAAGCCCCAACTTAGGTTAGGTTAAGCCCCAACTTAGGTTAGGTTAAGGTGCAACATAGGTTAGGTTAAGGTGCAACATAGGTTAGGTTAAGGTGCAACATAGGTTAGGTTAAGGTGCAACATAGGTTAGGTTAAGGTGCAACATAGGTTAGGTTAAGGTGCAAAATAGGTTAGGTTAAGGTGCAAAATAGGTTAGGTTAAGGGATGGTGTATGAGGGGGGAGGGGACGAGGTTCGTTCATAGTGATGATGGTAAGTGGACGCCTGAGGCACCCTGAGATGTGTCACGTCAGGATGCACCTTTCTCTCAGGGGAGGTGGTGCGCCGGTTGCGTGGGTGTGGCAAGGGAGTGGCAGGCCTGTGTCTTTCATTCCTGCCATTGCTTATATGCTGTGAGACAAGGCAGTGTGGTGGTGTTGGTTGCACCCCTGTGTAGGACATGTGTGGGTGTTTGTGGCATATCTAAGTAATGATGGTTGTTGGAAGAGTGAGATATTCTGTTTTTGGGGTGGACCTCCTGGTTTTGTTATCATAGTGTGAATGGTGTAATGTGGCGGAGAGGATGCACTGGATGTTGTTCCATGCTGGTGCTTAGATATTTTGTCTGTGTCTGTTAGAGCCAGAGAGTAGTGTGTGATAGAGTGTCTGGGTGACGTGTAGTTCGCATGTGTGCACAGACTGTCAGCATGTATAGGGACTGTTGTATGCCATCTATATTCCGATGGCTCTGCATCTATTAGTAATCAGCGCCATGTATCAGTTTAATCTGGTTGCGGTCACGCGGTGTTCTATCTCTGTACAGTAGTAGAGGTGCGACTGCACTACGTAGCTACCCCTTGCGGCAGCTTTCCCCGGTGTATGGCATATGATTATCGGCAATCAGTCGATTAGTGACAACTGGTCGTGTGACAACGTCACATGTCTGCGGGTGGGATACGCTACACCCTGCCTGTGGGTCAGGGCTCAGGAAAGCTCTCCTGACACTGAGCGCTCAGACCGTCATTACCCGTCTGAGTAATATATTGCGGAGCGCTTTTAGCCATTGCCCAGAGTCTTTGCGACTGCGAGTGCAACGCCCATGGGGATCGACATG
>NC_064620.1:306139045-306141545 GCF_023898315.1 Schistocerca nitens
GGCTGCTGGCACCAGACTTGCCCTCCAATAGATACTCGTTAAAGGATTTAAAGTGTACTCATTCCGATTACGGGGCCTCGGATGAGTCCCGTATCGTTATTTTTCGTCACTACCTCCCCGTGCCGGGAGTGGGTAATTTGCGCGCCTGCTGCCTTCCTTGGATGTGGTAGCCGTTTCTCAGGCTCCCTCTCCGGAATCGAACCCTGATTCCCCGTTACCCGTTACAACCATGGTAGGCGCAGAACCTACCATCGACAGTTGATAAGGCAGACATTTGAAAGATGCGTCGCCGGTACGAAGACCGTGCGATCAGCCCAAAGTTATTCAGAGTCACCAAGGCAAACGGACCGGACGAGCCGACCGATTGGTTTTGATCTAATAAAAGCGTCCCTTCCATCTCTGGTCGGGACTCTGTTTGCATGTATTAGCTCTAGAATTACCACAGTTATCCAAGTAACGTGGGTACGATCTAAGGAACCATAACTGATTTAATGAGCCATTCGCGGTTTCACCTTAATGCGGCTTGTACTGAGACATGCATGGCTTAATCTTTGAGACAAGCATATGACTACTGGCAGGATCAACCAGGGAGCTGCGTCAACTAGAGCTGAGCAGCCGGCCGCCCGGGAGTGTGTCCCGGAGGCCCGCGCGAACACGCAAGCGTCCGCTCAATTATTCTGCAAACAGGAGGAGGCTGGGCTCCCCTGCACGATACACCTCGAAACCCTCTCAGGTCCCGGCGGCGCGCAGCGCCGTCCTAAGTACTTGGTCGGGTTCGAGGGAGGCGCAATCGCCCGGAGATAGGCGAGTAGACGCTTTCAGTGCGACCACCCGTGCTCCCAACTGAGCTTGCCGCTGCCGACAGAGGCCCGGGAGCGTGCTGTCGTGGTGTTGCCGGCGGGAGACAACACGCGGCCACAAACAGTGACCGGGCAGCTCCAACGCCAGCGCCACAGAGGGGCAGAGCCCCACTTGGGTGCCAAAGCGAACTCTCCCAGCACAGCGCACGCGCCAACACATCCGCACAGCTGCGATACAAACCACCTGCGAGAACCGCGGGGGCGACCGAGCAGCAGACGGCGTCGCGGCGCCGAGTGCCGGGCGGCGGCGCATCCTCAACGCACACAGTCCTCAATCGGACCAGCACACTGCAGATGTCCACCGCGCTTCGCACCGGGCCCGGGAGGACCCACTTTGGCCGCACGGCGCCGCGCGCTGGGTGCGCCGGCACGCAGATGCGCCGCCTGCCGGGTCCGTCAGCCGGCGCGCCTGCCACTGGGCGCCCCCACCAGCCGGCTGCCGCGCGTGCGCCCACGCAGCGCGCGGCCAGCACGCCGGGCGCCCCCCCCTCACCGGCCGGGGACGGTCCCACCCAGCCACCGCCGCGTATCGCTTCATACCCACATGCCCACTCACGTTCGTGGGTATGACGGGTGTCGCTGAAGCAACCGGTTAATACCTGTACCGATCGTCGATATCAACGATTCACCTCCAGCGCGAACAACCGCGCAACAACGGATTTCCAGTTCATTTGCGTAACTTGGGCAGCAAACGTAGACATCCATCTACATTTGCGACTTCTACGAGTCTTGCATGCCTGGATGTTGTGTGTCACGACGCACTACATCAGCATACATACACGCTGCGACGTGTGCACGAAAGAACACGTGGAAGGTGGCCAGCGTACGTATGCGAATGCCATTGCACAGCTGCGAAGCGCATTCAACACGCGAACTCCTGAGCGACGAGCTAGAGGTGACAGGAGGGGAGGGGGGGGCGGGGGCGATATACGTCCTATTGCAGTACACAATACAGTGGATAGCGGGACCATGTGGAAAGTAAGCAACACTCGCAAGATGTGAGGGTACGCACCGTAAAATGAATCAATACGCAGAACACCAGAGTGTGCGCGAAGTGAACTATGTTGACATGGTTGCAATTAGGCAACGCTACACGAATTCCTGGATTCATATAACTAACAATTACAGGGCAGGTTAAGGCGCAACGTAGGTTAGGTTAGGGCCCAACATAGGTTAGGTTAGGGCCCAACATAGGTTAGGTTAGGGCCCAACATAGGTTAGGTTAGGGCCCAACATAGGTTAGGTTAAGGCGCAACATAGGTTAGGTTAAGGCGCAACATAGGTTAGGTTAAGCCCCAACTTAGGTTAGGTTAAGCCCCAACTTAGGTTAGGTTAAGCCCCAACTTAGGTTAGGTTAAGCCCCAACTTAGGTTAGGTTAAGCCCCAACTTAGGTTAGGTTAAGGCGCAACATAGGTTAGGTTAAGGCGCAACATAGGTTAGGTTAAGGCGCAACATAGGTTAGGTTAAGCCCCAACTTAGGTTAGGTTAAGCCCCAACTTAGGTTAGGTTAAGCCCCAACTTAGGTTAGGTTAAGCCCCAACTTAGGTTAGGTTAAGCCCCAACTAAGGTTAGGTTAAGCCCCAACTTAGGTTAGGTTAAGCCCCAACTTAGGTTAGGTTAAGCCCCAACTTAGGTTAGG
>NC_064620.1:306146545-306151545 GCF_023898315.1 Schistocerca nitens
ACACGCATCTGCTTAGCAGAAAACTCATCTGACAACACACGCAGTACTTCACACGCGTCTACGTCTCGCACGATTTCAGGCACATTCTTACTACGTAAAATGTGAGGTAATTCCGTTGCTTCATCATTTCCTTGACACATGTATACCATGTGTTCCGGATCTCCCTCAGCACCACACATACAACTATTGTTATCTGAACTATTGATTTTATATAGGTAAGTGGGATACGGACCATGTCCAGTAAGAAAATGGACCATACCCCTACTCACATTTATATGTCGCATCCGGTGTCGTTCCCTGATATCCGGGAAAATTTCATATACTCGTCTACCTGTATTGATGCTGTCCCAGATTTGTTGCCATTCCCTGTCCATCCAGTGCTTGAGCTCTAATTTATTTTCTATTCGCACACCTGTGATTGCCTCTACTTTGTCCGCTTTGCCCCTCCGCAGCCAGTAAAGGGCTCCTCGACGCCTGATTTGTAGGTCTACTGGGTATAGATCTAGGATCACCAACAGTGCCTCCACTGGCGTGGTTTTGAAGGCTCCTGTCATTCTAATAAGAACGGTGCGTTGCAGTCTTCTCAGATGCCTAACTGGTTGCACGTACCGCAGCTTATGTGCCCAGGCACTTGCCCCGAATGACACAATCGACATTAAGATAGCCTCATGGTAAATTCTAACAACATTGATGGGTAATTTAAAATTGGAGGTAGCAATCGTGCAGATCTTGTTCATAAGGTTCAGTGCCTTCTCACATACCAATTTAATGTGTGCACTAAAGTTCAGCCCCTCATCTAGGTGCAGCCCAAGATATCTACAAACTGTCTCCCTGCTGATTGGAGTGCCTTGCAATTTTATGGATGGACCCCTACCTGCAGATAATTTACCTTTCAACAATATGTATTTAGTTTTACTAACCGCTATTTGAAGTTTATTGTAAGTGCACCACTCACTTGCAGTTTTTAAGACTGTAGTTGCTCGATTTTCAATTAAATTTCTAGAATCACCAGTTATTATTACAAGCAGGTCGTCTGCATATGCTATTATGCCAGCTACGTTTTCATTATTTTCCAATATTTCCAAGAGTGGCTCTGTCAAAACATCCCAGAATATAGGGCCACAAATGGAGCCCTGGGGGCATCCCTTACTAATGTGTCTTATTATTGTGTGTTCTGGTGATCTCCATATAATCCTTCTATCCTTGCAGTAATCAAGCATCGACATGTATAGGCACTTTGGAGTTCTTAGCTCTCGCAGTCTTGCAAACAGCGAAGGCCAGAACAGATTATCAAAAGCACCTTGTATGTCAATCGTCACACCGACAACATACTTCGCCAGCGAGGTTGAAGTTATATGTAGTGCTTGATTAACCGCATCATCTATCGACCGTCCAGCCCGAAAACCGTACTGACATTGGTTGAGCCCGTGGAGCTCCCTATGATCGCTCAGCCGTCCACACAATAACCGTTCCTGGACCTTCCCCATAGTGTTCAACAGGCATATTGGACGGTAACTCTTCACTAATTTCATATCTCTGTCTTCCCCTTTCTTGATAATGGTTGCCTCAGCAATCTTCCATACCTTTGGTACTCTTCCCTGCAAAAGGCACTCATTAAAAAGAGCTGTTAGATATGGCACAATTTTACTTTTCAGTTGTTGTAACGTTTCTGCTGTGATCTTGTCTATTCCGGGAGATTTATTTTTCTTCATGGAGTCAATAGCACGACTCACCTCCTCCTGAGCAAATGGTACAACCACTCCTTCATCTGGATACTCTTCTTGCATCTTCTGTCTCAAGAGTGCCTGGTGTTCATTATCTGAAGCTGGATCATCAATTGGGAGTAAACTTTCCATTAAATACTCTGCCGAGTCTCGCCACCCTGATGTGGTTGAACCATCTGCCTTCTGAAGCGTCGACAAGATGAGAGGGGTCTTAAGCTTCTCACTAACAATTTTATATGGTAAGCCCCATACATTAGTTTGAAATTCCTTTTTGACGAAAGTTTCCCAGTGCTTTATTCTCGTATTGATTAATTCCTCCTTATAAACTGCTTTGATTTCCCGATAAATTAGTAACCTTCTCTGCCTCTCTCTGTCACCGAGAGACCTCTGATATGCACGCCGTGCCCTACGAACATTTCTCTTTAGTTCTGTTAGAGTGGAACTCCATGGCACTTTCGAGCCTCGAAAGAATGGGCGCTTAGGTATGAAGGTATTCATAAGGTTTTGTATATGTACCTGTATTGTTTCTGCTGCCAAATCAATGTCAAAGCCATTTCCCATGGGCACCTGTAGTTGAAACTCCTCCCTCATGCGCTCCCAGTCTGCTCTTTTATAATCGAAGTAGGTTCCTATATAATTCTCCTCCCTGTTTACATTGTTTACGCTTACAAGGCTAAAGGTAATCATATTATGACCACTTGTAGTCACTCTGTTCAGTACTTGCCATGCCTGTATCCTATTTAGCACACTACCATTTGCCAACGTAATGTCAATATTAGATTTTGCCCCTGCCCTATTATGATAAGTTGGTGGAAACCCAGGTTTATTCACAACTATTAAGTTCTGCTCCGCAATAGCATCCTGTAGTTCAAGTCCTCTCTCGTCAGTTTCTCTACTATTCCATAGTACTGATTTAGCATTTGCGTCTATTGTGAAAATGTGATATCTGTTACCTCCAACCTCGTTGGCTCTTATCATTTTGTCGAGATAGGGTTGTATCTCATGTGCATATTGAAAGTACAGGTTAGTTAAGAGAAAGACACCCTCAGTTGTCGTTAGCTCCACAGTAACAGAGTGTTCATCATTTACCTGAGCAATTGTTGTCACTGAAATATCTCTTTTCAGTACTACAACAGCCACCATTGGGTTCTCTCCGTACATGATCACTCTTGCACCCATTGGGCAATGTACCAGTTTCCCTTTCGTAGTGTAAGGCTCCTGGATACATATGATATCCAAACCTCGATCTTCTACAACCTTCCATATTTCTGTCATTACAGTGGTGCTACGCATAGCATTAATCTGAGCAACAGCTATACCTAATTTCTTCCTACTCATTTAAGGCTGTCTGACATGATTATAAAATCTGAAGCCTGTCTTGTCGTACTCATAAACTGTTCTACCATAACACTCCACAAATTCCTTGTAGAGCTCCTCTTGATCAAATTTTTCGTTACGTCGGGTATATGCCCTCTGAAGTATCTCGCCCAATTCTTTCTCCCCGGTTGGTAGATTATTACATCGCAAAAACAGCCTGTCGGCAGTTCCTGGATATGGAAAGCCGATTGTTTTCCCTTTCGGATGCCCTATTCTGACAATGTGCCTAAGGGCTACAACTAATACACTCATGTCTTCTAATCTAGAGAGTCTGTAACTCTCTTCAAGATCAACATAAATCGATCGAGGATCCAACTGTTTACAGTCATTTCCCTCATTTGTTGTAGGCTTCAGTATGTCGTCACTGTCTGTAAAGTCGGTCTGAGTACCAGTAGTGATCATGTAGGGTTTATGACAGGTCTCGATAGTCTTTTTGCTTTTGCTCTTTAACTTTGACCTAATCTTGGAGAGAATTCCATTATTTTCAAGGCCAGCGTTACGCATTTTACTCCCTGCAACGGTAGAGCTGATGGTGCTGTCCTGAATTGATGAAGAAAGATTTTTCCCCGGTTCCTGGGGGAAATTACTACTGTCTGTGGTTTTGTTCTTATCGGTATCAACTATATTCTGGTCATTTTCACTATTTCCTAACGCAGGATCTGACTTGTCCTTAAAGTACATCTTATCTTCACTTGTAGCTGCCGTTTCATCCTCTAATGTGTTAATATCCACACAGTGGGCTAGTTCTAAAGTATGTAGAGGTTGTCTGTTCTCGCGTAGCATGTTCCTCCATGCAATTGCCCTACGCCAATTCCTAAGCCTCGTGGAGGGAGGCTTATGTTTCCTACGTGTCCTTTTCTCATCAGCTATTTGTGCAATTTCATGACATTTGAAGTCTCTACCTGGTATGAACTCTTCACTATATGGTGATAGATTACTGTCCATAATCTGTACTTTCGATTAGTCTGCGCAAATATAGCTGATAGGTAGGGCACTGAGGACCTGGTGTATTGCACACCTTGCCTCTCGAAGAACACGGAATACACTTTGCTGGCTTATTTGAGTTCGGACAATTTGTTTTTTGGTGGTTGTCTTCACCACAATGTGAACACACAAAGGACTTGGCAGTACACTTTGCACTTCTGTGACCAAAATTCTGACACTTAAAACATTTGAAGGCAAAATAGTCTTTCACCGACAGTGATCTGAAATCCACATACACTCGTTTTCCTTCCACTAACAGTTTCCTCACTCTTGCACTTACTTCAAAAACATGGTTGACCTCCACCTTTCCTTTAGGACCAGTCTTAAAAACAGGGTCGCATTTCTTCAGAGATCTCTTGTTTGCTTATCTTGTCAGCAAGATTTTGCTGCCAAATTGTCTCCACTAGATCCTGCTCACCGATTTCACTTGGCACATCATAAATAATGATAAGAGGACGCTTCTTCCTAGGTGGCTCACACTTCAAAGTTTCAGCGACTTTACTATTTGTAGAAATCTTTTGGATATCAGCAGGGGATTCCGTTTCAACAATGAGAACACTGTTCACAGTACGCATACTTTTAATTTTGATTTGCTCTTTTCTTGGGTCAATCACACTTATAAACCTCTGCTTTGTTACTTTTGCATCACTCTGATCTTTTGATTTCACGAATAGTGTATTCGGCGCCTTTGCTTGTGCAGACGCTATTTTGGCTTTGGTGGTGGGTATGTTCTTACTTGGTTTTGCTACAACTTCAGCAAATGAAGGTGCAGCCACTTTTGGGATCTCGTCTTTAATGGTCTTGATTTCTTTAGAGATTCCTTCACTCTTCTCAACAAGTGTCTCTCGCAGCCACTGGTTTTGCTTAATGAGCTCCTCATTCCTACCAACTAATTTGCATTGGTACATCGCCCAC
>NC_064620.1:306156545-306161545 GCF_023898315.1 Schistocerca nitens
CAGTGTAGCGCGCGTGCGGCCCAGAACATCTAAGGGCATCACAGACCTGTTATTGCTCAATCTCGTGCGGCTAGAAGCCGCCTGTCCCTTTAAGAAGAAAAGTAATCGCTGACAGCACGAAGGATGTCACGCGACTAGTTAGCAGGCTAGAGTCTCGTTCGTTATCGGAATTAACCAGACAAATCGCTCCACCAACTAAGAACGGCCATGCACCACCACCCACCGAATCAAGAAAGAGCTATCAATCTGTCAATCCTTCCGGTGTCCGGGCCTGGTGAGGTTTCCCGTGTTGAGTCAAATTAAGCCGCAGGCTCCACTCCTGGTGGTGCCCTTCCGTCAATTCCTTTAAGTTTCAGCTTTGCAACCATACTTCCCCCGGAACCCAAAAGCTTTGGTTTCCCGGAGGCTGCCCGCCGAGTCATCGGAGGAACTGCGGCGGATCGCTGGCTGGCATCGTTTATGGTTAGAACTAGGGCGGTATCTGATCGCCTTCGAACCTCTAACTTTCGTTCTTGATTAATGAAAACATACTTGGCAAATGCTTTCGCTTCTGTTCGTCTTGCGACGATCCAAGAATTTCACCTCTAACGTCGCAATACGAATGCCCCCGCCTGTCCCTATTAATCATTACCTCGGGTTCCGAAAACCAACAAAATAGAACCGAGGTCCTATTCCATTATTCCATGCACACAGTATTCAGGCGGGCTTGCCTGCTTTAAGCACTCTAATTTGTTCAAAGTAAACGTGCCGGCCCACCGAGACACTCAATAAAGAGCACCCTGGTAGGATTTCAACGGGGTCCGCCTCGGGACGCACGAGCACGCACGAGGCGGTCGCACGCCTTCGGCTCGCCCCACCGGCAGGACGTCCCACGATACATGCCAGTTAAACACCGACGGGCGGTGAACCAACAGCGTGGGACACAAATCCAACTACGAGCTTTTTAACCGCAACAACTTTAATATACGCTATTGGAGCTGGAATTACCGCGGCTGCTGGCACCAGACTTGCCCTCCAATAGATACTCGTTAAAGGATTTAAAGTGTACTCATTCCGATTACGGGGCCTCGGATGAGTCCCGTATCGTTATTTTTCGTCACTACCTCCCCGTGCCGGGAGTGGGTAATTTGCGCGCCTGCTGCCTTCCTTGGATGTGGTAGCCGTTTCTCAGGCTCCCTCTCCGGAATCGAACCCTGATTCCCCGTTACCCGTTACAACCATGGTAGGCGCAGAACCTACCATCGACAGTTGATAAGGCAGACATTTGAAAGATGCGTCGCCGGTACGAAGACCGTGCGATCAGCCCAAAGTTATTCAGAGTCACCAAGGCAAACGGACCGGACGAGCCGACCGATTGGTTTTGATCTAATAAAAGCGTCCCTTCCATCTCTGGTCGGGACTCTGTTTGCATGTATTAGCTCTAGAATTACCACAGTTATCCAAGTAACGTGGGTACGATCTAAGGAACCATAACTGATTTAATGAGCCATTCGCGGTTTCACCTTAATGCGGCTTGTACTGAGACATGCATGGCTTAATCTTTGAGACAAGCATATGACTACTGGCAGGATCAACCAGGGAGCTGCGTCAACTAGAGCTGAGCAGCCGGCCGCCCGGGAGTGTGTCCCGGAGGCCCGCGCGAACACGCAAGCGTCCGCTCAATTATTCTGCAAACAGGAGGAGGCTGGGCTCCCCTGCACGATACACCTCGAAACCCTCTCAGGTCCCGGCGGCGCGCAGCGCCGTCCTAAGTACTTGGTCGGGTTCGAGGGAGGCGCAATCGCCCGGAGATAGGCGAGTAGACGCTTTCAGTGCGACCACCCGTGCTCCCAACTGAGCTTGCCGCTGCCGACAGAGGCCCGGGAGCGTGCTGTCGTGGTGTTGCCGGCGGGAGACAACACGCGGCCACAAACAGTGACCGGGCAGCTCCAACGCCAGCGCCACAGAGGGGCAGAGCCCCACTTGGGTGCCAAAGCGAACTCTCCCAGCACAGCGCACGCGCCAACACATCCGCACAGCTGCGATACAAACCACCTGCGAGAACCGCGGGGGCGACCGAGCAGCAGACGGCGTCGCGGCGCCGAGTGCCGGGCGGCGGCGCATCCTCAACGCACACAGTCCTCAATCGGACCAGCACACTGCAGATGTCCACCGCGCTTCGCACCGGGCCCGGGAGGACCCACTTTGGCCGCACGGCGCCGCGCGCTGGGTGCGCCGGCACGCAGATGCGCCGCCTGCCGCGTCCGTCAGCCGGCGCGCCTGCCACTGGGCGCCCCCACCAGCCGGCTGCCGCGCGTGCGCCCACGCAGCGCGCGGCCAGCACGCCGGGCGCCCCCCCCTCACCGGCCGGGGACGGTCCCACCCAGCCACCGCCGCGTATCGCTTCATACCCACATGCCCACTCACGTTCGTGGGTATGACGGGTGTCGCTGAAGCAACCGGTTAATACCTGTACCGATCGTCGATATCAACGATTCACCTCCAGCGCGAACAACCGCGCAACAACGGATTTCCAGTTCATTTGCGTAACTTGGGCAGCAAACGTAGACATCCATCTACATTTGCGACTTCTACGAGTCTTGCATGCCTGGATGTTGTGTGTCACGACGCACTACATCAGCATACATACACGCTGCGACGTGTGCACGAAAGAACACGTGGAAGGTGGCCAGCGTACGTATGCGAATGCCATTGCACAGCTGCGAAGCGCATTCAACACGCGAACTCCTGAGCGACGAGCTAGAGGTGACAGGAGGGGAGGGGGGGGCGGGGGCGATATACGTCCTATTGCAGTACACAATACAGTGGATAGCGGGACCATGTGGAAAGTAAGCAACACTCGCAAGATGTGAGGGTACGCACCGTAAAATGAATCAATACGCAGAACACCAGAGTGTGCGCGAAGTGAACTATGTTGAGATGGTTGCAATTAGGCAACGCTACACGAATTCCTAGATTCATATAACTAACAATTACAGGGCAGGTTAAGGCGCAACGTAGGTTAGGTTAGGGCCCAACATAGGTTAGGTTAGGGCCCAACATAGGTTAGGTTAAGGCGCAACATAGGTTAGGTTAAGGCGCAACATAGGTTAGGTTAAGCCCCAACTTAGGTTAGGTTAAGCCCCAACTTAGGTTAGGTTAAGCCCCAACTTAGGTTAGGTTAAGCCCCAACTTAGGTTAGGTTAAGCCCCAACATAGGTTAGGTTAAGGCGCAACATAGGTTAGGTTAAGGCGCAACATAGGTTAGGTTAAGGCGCAACATAGGTTAGGTTAAGCCCCAACTTAGGTTAGGTTAAGCCCCAACTTAGGTTAGGTTAAGCCCCAACTTAGGTTAGGTTAAGCCCCAACTTAGGTTAGGTTAAGCCCCAACTAAGGTTAGGTTAAGCCCCAACTTAGGTTAGGTTAAGCCCCAACTTAGGTTAGGTTAAGCCCCAACTTAGGTTAGGTTAAGCCCCAACTTAGGTTAGGTTAAGCCCCAACTTAGGTTAGGTTAAGCCCCAACTTAGGTTAGGTTAAGCCCCAACTTAGGTTAGGTTAAGCCCCAACTTAGGTTAGGTTAAGCCCCAACTTAGGTTAGGTTAAGCCCCAACTTAGGTTAGGTTAAGCCCCAACTTAGGTTAGGTTAAGCCCCAACTTAGGTTAGGTTAAGCCCCAACTTAGGTTAGGTTAAGCCCCAACTTAGGTTAGGTTAAGGTGCAACATAGGTTAGGTTAAGGTGCAACATAGGTTAGGTTAAGGTGCAACATAGGTTAGGTTAAGGTGCAACATAGGTTAGGTTAAGGTGCAAAATAGGTTAGGTTAAGGTGCAAAATAGGTTAGGTTAAGGGATGGTGTATGAGGGGGGAGGGGACGAGGTTCGTTCATAGTGATGATGGTAAGTGGACGCCTGAGGCACCCTGAGATGTGTCACGTCAGGATGCACCTTTCTCTCAGGGGAGGTGGTGCGCCGGTTGCGTGGGTGTGGCAAGGGAGTGGCAGGCCTGTGTCTTTCATTCCTGCCATTGCTTATATGCTGTGAGACAAGGCAGTGTGGTGGTGTTGGTTGCACCCCTGTGTAGGACATGTGTGGGTGTTTGTGGCATATCTAAGTAATGATGGTTGTTGGAAGAGTGAGATATTCTGTTTTTGGGGTGGACCTCCTGGTTTTGTTATCATAGTGTGAATGGTGTAATGTGGCGGAGAGGATGCACTGGATGTTGTTCCATGCTGGTGCTTAGATATTTTGTCTGTGTCTGTTAGAGCCAGAGAGTAGTGTGTGATAGAGTGTCTGGGTGACGTGTAGTTCGCATGTGTGCACAGACTGTCAGCATGTATAGGGACTGTTGTATGCCATCTATATTCCGATGGCTCTGCATCTATTAGTAATCAGCGCCATGTATCAGTTTAATCTGGTTGCGGTCACGCGGTGTTCTATCTCTGTACAGTAGTAGAGGTGCGACTGCACTACGTAGCTACCCCTTGCGGCAGCTTTCCCCGGTGTATGGCATATGATTATCGGCAATCAGTCGATTAGTGACAACTGGTCGTGTGACAACGTCACATGTCTGCGGGTGGGATACGCTACACCCTGCCTGTGGGTCAGGGCTCAGGAAAGCTCTCCTGACACTGAGCGCTCGGACCGTCATTACCCGTCTGAGTAATATATTGCGGAGCGCTTTTAGCCATTGCCCAGAGTCTTTGCGACTGCGAGTGCAACGCCCATGGGGATCGACATGGTTGGGGCGCTTTCTAGCTGATCGCTCGGCATCGGAATCCGTACTGTGAGCAACGCAATCGCGCACAGACTTAGAGCATGTGTAGGGACAGCGGGAATTTCGCATCTTGGATAAAACTCTTCATGAAACGGACGATATAGGGGTGGATTGCAACTTAGGACTGCGAGAAGAGTCCGCCGTTCATCCGCTGGAGTTGCGAGTTGGGCTGTTGGGGTGGAGCACGTACGGGTGCGGGTGGAGTGATTGTCGGTCGACCACTTTCTGCGGCGCAGGCACTGGCGTCGG
>NC_064620.1:306169045-306171545 GCF_023898315.1 Schistocerca nitens
CGTCGCCGGTACGAAGACCGTGCGATCAGCCCAAAGTTATTCAGAGTCACCAAGGCAAACGGACCGGACGAGCCGACCGATTGGTTTTGATCTAATAAAAGCGTCCCTTCCATCTCTGGTCGGGACTCTGTTTGCATGTATTAGCTCTAGAATTACCACAGTTATCCAAGTAACGTGGGTACGATCTAAGGAACCATAACTGATTTAATGAGCCATTCGCGGTTTCACCTTAATGCGGCTTGTACTGAGACATGCATGGCTTAATCTTTGAGACAAGCATATGACTACTGGCAGGATCAACCAGGGAGCTGCGTCAACTAGAGCTGAGCAGCCGGCCGCCCGGGAGTGTGTCCCGGAGGCCCGCGCGAACACGCAAGCGTCCGCTCAATTATTCTGCAAACAGGAGGAGGCTGGGCTCCCCTGCACGATACACCTCGAAACCCTCTCAGGTCCCGGCGGCGCGCAGCGCCGTCCTAAGTACTTGGTCGGGTTCGAGGGAGGCGCAATCGCCCGGAGATAGGCGAGTAGACGCTTTCAGTGCGACCACCCGTGCTCCCAACTGAGCTTGCCGCTGCCGACAGAGGCCCGGGAGCGTGCTGTCGTGGTGTTGCCGGCGGGAGACGACACGCGGCCACAAACAGTGACCGGGCAGCTCCAACGCCAGCGCCACAGAGGGGCAGAGCCCCACTTGGGTGCCAAAGCGAACTCTCCCAGCACAGCGCACACGCCAACACATCCGCACAGCTGCGATACAAACCACCTGCGAGAACCGCGGGGGCGACCGAGCAGCAGACGGCGTCGCGGCGCCGAGTGCCGGGCGGCGGCGCATCCTCAACGCACACAGTCCTCAATCGGACCAGCACACTGCAGATGTCCACCGCGCTTCGCACCGGGCCCGGGAGGACCCACTTTGGCCGCACGGCGCCGCGCGCTGGGTGCGCCGGCACGCAGATGCGCCGCCTGCCGCGTCCGTCAGCCGGCGCGCCTGCCACTGGGCGCCCCCACCAGCCGGCTGCCGCGCGTGCGCCCACGCAGCGCGCGGCCAGCACGCCGGGCGCCCCCCCCTCACCGGCCGGGGACGGTCCCACCCAGCCACCGCCGCGTATCGCTTCATACCCACATGCCCACTCACGTTCGTGGGTATGACGGGTGTCGCTGAAGCAACCGGTTAATACCTGTACCGATCGTCGATATCAACGATTCACCTCCAGCGCGAACAACCGCGCAACAACGGATTTCCAGTTCATTTGCGTAACTTGGGCAGCAAACGTAGACATCCATCTACATTTGCGACTTCTACGAGTCTTGCATGCCTGGATGTTGTGTGTCACGACGCACTACATCAGCATACATACACGCTGCGACGTGTGCACGAAAGAACACGTGGAAGGTGGCCAGCGTACGTATGCGAATGCCATTGCACAGCTGCGAAGCGCATTCAACACGCGAACTCCTGAGCGACGAGCTAGAGGTGACAGGAGGGGAGGGGGGGGCGGGGGCGATATACGTCCTATTGCAGTACACAATACAGTGGATAGCGGGACCATGTGGAAAGTAAGCAACACTCGCAAGATGTGAGGGTACGCACCGTAAAATGAATCAATACGCAGAACACCAGAGTGTGCGCGAAGTGAACTATGTTGAGATGGTTGCAATTAGGCAACGCTACACGAATTCCTAGATTCATATAACTAACAATTACAGGGCAGGTTAAGGCGCAACGTAGGTTAGGTTAGGGCCCAACATAGGTTAGGTTAGGGCCCAACATAGGTTAGGTTAGGGCCCAACATAGGTTAGGTTAGGGCCCAACATAGGTTAGGTTAAGGCGCAACATAGGTTAGGTTAAGGCGCAACATAGGTTAGGTTAAGCCCCAACTTAGGTTAGGTTAAGCCCCAACTTAGGTTAGGTTAAGCCCCAACTTAGGTTAGGTTAAGCCCCAACTTAGGTTAGGTTAAGCCCCAACATAGGTTAGGTTAAGGCGCAACATAGGTTAGGTTAAGGCGCAACATAGGTTAGGTTAAGGCGCAACATAGGTTAGGTTAAGCCCCAACTTAGGTTAGGTTAAGCCCCAACTTAGGTTAGGTTAAGCCCCAACTTAGGTTAGGTTAAGCCCCAACTTAGGTTAGGTTAAGCCCCAACTAAGGTTAGGTTAAGCCCCAACTTAGGTTAGGTTAAGCCCCAACTTAGGTTAGGTTAAGCCCCAACTTAGGTTAGGTTAAGCCCCAACTTAGGTTAGGTTAAGCCCCAACTTAGGTTAGGTTAAGCCCCAACTTAGGTTAGGTTAAGCCCCAACTTAGGTTAGGTTAAGCCCCAACTTAGGTTAGGTTAAGCCCCAACTTAGGTTAGGTTAAGCCCCAACTTAGGTTAGGTTAAGCCCCAACTTAGGTTAGGTTAAGCCCCAACTTAGGTTAGGTTAAGCCCCAACTTAGGTTAGGTTAAGCCCCAACTTAGGTTAGGTTAAGCCCCAACTTAGGTTAGGTTAAGCCCCAACTTAGGTTA
>NC_064620.1:306179045-306184045 GCF_023898315.1 Schistocerca nitens
ACGAAGGAGGTTCAGCGGGTTACCCCGACCTTTCGGCCTAGGAAGACACGCTGATTCCTTCAGTGTAGCGCGCGTGCGGCCCAGAACATCTAAGGGCATCACAGACCTGTTATTGCTCAATCTCGTGCGGCTAGAAGCCGCCTGTCCCTCTAAGAAGAAAAGTAATCGCTGACAGCACGAAGGATGTCACGCGACTAGTTAGCAGGCTAGAGTCTCGTTCGTTATCGGAATTAACCAGACAAATCGCTCCACCAACTAAGAACGGCCATGCACCACCACCCACCGAATCAAGAAAGAGCTATCAATCTGTCAATCCTTCCGGTGTCCGGGCCTGGTGAGGTTTCCCGTGTTGAGTCAAATTAAGCCGCAGGCTCCACTCCTGGTGGTGCCCTTCCGTCAATTCCTTTAAGTTTCAGCTTTGCAACCATACTTCCCCCGGAACCCAAAAGCTTTGGTTTCCCGGAGGCTGCCCGCCGAGTCATCGGAGGAACTGCGGCGGATCGCTGGCTGGCATCGTTTATGGTTAGAACTAGGGCGGTATCTGATCGCCTTCGAACCTCTAACTTTCGTTCTTGATTAATGAAAACATACTTGGCAAATGCTTTCGCTTCTGTTCGTCTTGCGACGATCCAAGAATTTCACCTCTAACGTCGCAATACGAATGCCCCCGCCTGTCCCTATTAATCATTACCTCGGGTTCCGAAAACCAACAAAATAGAACCGAGGTCCTATTCCATTATTCCATGCACACAGTATTCAGGCGGGCTTGCCTGCTTTAAGCACTCTAATTTGTTCAAAGTAAACGTGCCGGCCCACCGAGACACTCAATAAAGAGCACCCTGGTAGGATTTCAACGGGGTCCGCCTCGGGACGCACGAGCACGCACGAGGCGGTCGCACGCCTTCGGCTCGCCCCACCGGCAGGACGTCCCACGATACATGCCAGTTAAACACCGACGGGCGGTGAACCAACAGCGTGGGACACAAATCCAACTACGAGCTTTTTAACCGCAACAACTTTAATATACGCTATTGGAGCTGGAATTACCGCGGCTGCTGGCACCAGACTTGCCCTCCAATAGATACTCGTTAAAGGATTTAAAGTGTACTCATTCCGATTACGGGGCCTCGGATGAGTCCCGTATCGTTATTTTTCGTCACTACCTCCCCGTGCCGGGAGTGGGTAATTTGCGCGCCTGCTGCCTTCCTTGGATGTGGTAGCCGTTTCTCAGGCTCCCTCTCCGGAATCGAACCCTGATTCCCCGTTACCCGTTACAACCATGGTAGGCGCAGAACCTACCATCGACAGTTGATAAGGCAGACATTTGAAAGATGCGTCGCCGGTACGAAGACCGTGCGATCAGCCCAAAGTTATTCAGAGTCACCAAGGCAAACGGACCGGACGAGCCGACCGATTGGTTTTGATCTAATAAAAGCGTCCCTTCCATCTCTGGTCGGGACTCTGTTTGCATGTATTAGCTCTAGAATTACCACAGTTATCCAAGTAACGTGGGTACGATCTAAGGAACCATAACTGATTTAATGAGCCATTCGCGGTTTCACCTTAATGCGGCTTGTACTGAGACATGCATGGCTTAATCTTTGAGACAAGCATATGACTACTGGCAGGATCAACCAGGGAGCTGCGTCAACTAGAGCTGAGCAGCCGGCCGCCCGGGAGTGTGTCCCGGAGGCCCGCGCGAACACGCAAGCGTCCGCTCAATTATTCTGCAAACAGGAGGAGGCTGGGCTCCCCTGCACGATACACCTCGAAACCCTCTCAGGTCCCGGCGGCGCGCAGCGCCGTCCTAAGTACTTGGTCGGGTTCGAGGGAGGCGCAATCGCCCGGAGATAGGCGAGTAGACGCTTTCAGTGCGACCACCCGTGCTCCCAACTGAGCTTGCCGCTGCCGACAGAGGCCCGGGAGCGTGCTGTCGTGGTGTTGCCGGCGGGAGACAACACGCGGCCACAAACAGTGACCGGGCAGCTCCAACGCCAGCGCCACAGAGGGGCAGAGCCCCACTTGGGTGCCAAAGCGAACTCTCCCAGCACAGCGCACGCGCCAACACATCCGCACAGCTGCGATACAAACCACCTGCGAGAACCGCGGGGGCGACCGAGCAGCAGACGGCGTCGCGGCGCCGAGTGCCGGGCGGCGGCGCATCCTCAACGCACACAGTCCTCAATCGGACCAGCACACTGCAGATGTCCACCGCGCTTCGCACCGGGCCCGGGAGGACCCACTTTGGCCGCACGGCGCCGCGCGCTGGGTGCGCCGGCACGCAGATGCGCCGCCTGCCGCGTCCGTCAGCCGGCGCGCCTGCCACTGGGCGCCCCCACCAGCCGGCTGCCGCGCGTGCGCCCACGCAGCGCGCGGCCAGCACGCCGGGCGCCCCCCCCTCACCGGCCGGGGACGGTCCCACCCAGCCACCGCCGCGTATCGCTTCATACCCACATGCCCACTCACGTTCGTGGGTATGACGGGTGTCGCTGAAGCAACCGGTTAATACCTGTACCGATCGTCGATATCAACGATTCACCTCCAGCGCGAACAACCGCGCAACAACGGATTTCCAGTTCATTTGCGTAACTTGGGCAGCAAACGTAGACATCCATCTACATTTGCGACTTCTACGAGTCTTGCATGCCTGGATGTTGTGTGTCACGACGCACTACATCAGCATACATACACGCTGCGACGTGTGCACGAAAGAACACGTGGAAGGTGGCCAGCGTACGTATGCGAATGCCATTGCACAGCTGCGAAGCGCATTCAACACGCGAACTCCTGAGCGACGAGCTAGAGGTGACAGGAGGGGAGGGGGGGGCGGGGGCGATATACGTCCTATTGCAGTACACAATACAGTGGATAGCGGGACCATGTGGAAAGTAAGCAACACTCGCAAGATGTGAGGGTACGCACCGTAAAATGAATCAATACGCAGAACACCAGAGTGTGCGCGAAGTGAACTATGTTGAGATGGTTGCAATTAGGCAACGCTACACGAATTCCTAGATTCATATAACTAACAATTACAGGGCAGGTTAAGGCGCAACGTAGGTTAGGTTAGGGCCCAACATAGGTTAGGTTAGGGCCCAACATAGGTTAGGTTAGGGCCCAACATAGGTTAGGTTAGGGCCCAACATAGGTTAGGTTAAGGCGCAACATAGGTTAGGTTAAGGCGCAACATAGGTTAGGTTAAGCCCCAACTTAGGTTAGGTTAAGCCCCAACTTAGGTTAGGTTAAGCCCCAACTTAGGTTAGGTTAAGCCCCAACTTAGGTTAGGTTAAGCCCCAACATAGGTTAGGTTAAGGCGCAACATAGGTTAGGTTAAGGCGCAACATAGGTTAGGTTAAGGCGCAACATAGGTTAGGTTAAGCCCCAACTTAGGTTAGGTTAAGCCCCAACTTAGGTTAGGTTAAGCCCCAACTTAGGTTAGGTTAAGCCCCAACTTAGGTTAGGTTAAGCCCCAACTAAGGTTAGGTTAAGCCCCAACTTAGGTTAGGTTAAGCCCCAACTTAGGTTAGGTTAAGCCCCAACTTAGGTTAGGTTAAGCCCCAACTTAGGTTAGGTTAAGCCCCAACTTAGGTTAGGTTAAGCCCCAACTTAGGTTAGGTTAAGCCCCAACTTAGGTTAGGTTAAGCCCCAACTTAGGTTAGGTTAAGCCCCAACTTAGGTTAGGTTAAGCCCCAACTTAGGTTAGGTTAAGCCCCAACTTAGGTTAGGTTAAGCCCCAACTTAGGTTAGGTTAAGGTGCAACATAGGTTAGGTTAAGGTGCAACATAGGTTAGGTTAAGGTGCAACATAGGTTAGGTTAAGGTGCAACATAGGTTAGGTTAAGGTGCAACATAGGTTAGGTTAAGGTGCAAAATAGGTTAGGTTAAGGTGCAAAATAGGTTAGGTTAAGGGATGGTGTATGAGGGGGGAGGGGACGAGGTTCGTTCATAGTGATGATGGTAAGTGGACGCCTGAGGCACCCTGAGATGTGTCACGTCAGGATGCACCTTTCTCTCAGGGGAGGTGGTGCGCCGGTTGCGTGGGTGTGGCAAGGGAGTGGCAGGCCTGTGTCTTTCATTCCTGCCATTGCTTATATGCTGTGAGACAAGGCAGTGTGGTGGTGTTGGTTGCACCCCTGTGTAGGACATGTGTGGGTGTTTGTGGCATATCTAAGTAATGATGGTTGTTGGAAGAGTGAGATATTCTGTTTTTGGGGTGGACCTCCTGGTTTTGTTATCATAGTGTGAATGGTGTAATGTGGCGGAGAGGATGCACTGGATGTTGTTCCATGCTGGTGCTTAGATATTTTGTCTGTGTCTGTTAGAGCCAGAGAGTAGTGTGTGATAGAGTGTCTGGGTGACGTGTAGTTCGCATGTGTGCACAGACTGTCAGCATGTATAGGGACTGTTGTATGCCATCTATATTCCGATGACTCTGCATCTATTAGTAATCAGCGCCATGTATCAGTTTAATCTGGTTGCGGTCACGCGGTGTTCTATCTCTGTACAGTAGTAGAGGTGCGACTGCACTACGTAGCTACCCCTTGCGGCAGCTTTCCCCGGTGTATGGCATATGATTATCGGCAATCAGTCGATTAGTGACAACTGGTCGTGTGACAACGTCACATGTCTGCGGGTGGGATACGCTACACCCTGCCTGTGGGTCAGGGCTCAGGAAAGCTCTCCTGACACTGAGCGCTCGGACCGTCATTACCCGTCTGAGTAATATATTGCGGAGCGCTTTTAGCCATTGCCCAGAGTCTTTGCGACTGCGAGTGCAACGCCCATGGGGATCGACATGGTTGGGGCGCTTTCTAGCTGATCGCTCGGCATCGGAATCCGTACTGTGAGCAACGCAATCGCGCACAGACTTAGAGCATGTGTAGGGACAGCGGGAATTTCGCATCTTGGATAAAACTCTTCATGAAACGGACGATATAGGGGTGGATTGCAACTTACGACTGCGAGAAGAGTCCGCCGTTCATCCGCTGGAGTTGCGAGTTG
>NC_064620.1:306191545-306194045 GCF_023898315.1 Schistocerca nitens
AACCCTGATTCCCCGTTACCCGTTACAACCATGGTAGGCGCAGAACCTACCATCGACATTTGATAAGGCAGACATTTGAAAGATGCGTCGCCGGTACGAAGACCGTGCGATCAGCCCAAAGTTATTCAGAGTCACCAAGGCAAACGGACCGGACGAGCCGACCGATTGGTTTTGATCTAATAAAAGCGTCCCTTCCATCTCTGGTCGGGACTCTGTTTGCATGTATTAGCTCTAGAATTACCACAGTTATCCAAGTAACGTGGGTACGATCTAAGGAACCATAACTGATTTAATGAGCCATTCGCGGTTTCACCTTAATGCGGCTTGTACTGAGACATGCATGGCTTAATCTTTGAGACAAGCATATGACTACTGGCAGGATCAACCAGGGAGCTGCGTCAACTAGAGCTGAGCAGCCGGCCGCCCCGGAGTGTGTCCCGGAGGCCCGCGCGAACACGCAAGCGTCCGCTCAATTATTCTGCAAACAGGAGGAGGCTGGGCTCCCCTGCACGATACACCTCGAAACCCTCTCAGGTCCCGGCGGCGCGCAGCGCCGTCCTAAGTACTTGGTCGGGTTCGAGAGAGGCGCAATCGCCCGGAGATAGGCGAGTAGACGCTTTCAGTGCGACCACCCGTGCTCCCAACTGAGCTTGCCGCTGCCGACAGAGGCCCGGGAGCGTGCTGTCGTGGTGTTGCCGGCGGGAGACAACACGCGGCCACAAACAGTGACCGGGCAGCTCCAACGCCAGCGCCACAGAGGGGCAGAGCCCCACTTGGGTGCCAAAGCGAACTCTCCCAGCACAGCGCACGCGCCAACACATCCGCACAGCTGCGATACAAACCACCTGCGAGAACCGCGGGGGCGACCGAGCAGCAGACGGCGTCGCGGCGCCGAGTGCCGGGCGGCGGCGCATCCTCAACGCACACAGTCCTCAATCGGACCAGCACACTGCAGATGTCCACCGCGCTTCGCACCGGGCCCGGGAGGACCCACTTTGGCCGCACGGCGCCGCGCGCTGGGTGCGCCGGCACGCAGATGCGCCGCCTGCCGCGTCCGTCAGCCGGCGCGCCTGCCACTGGGCGCCCCCACCAGCCAGCTGCCGCGCGTGCGCCCACGCAGCGCGCGGACAGCACGCCGGGCGCCCCCCCCTCACCGGCCGGGGACGGTCCCACCCAGCCACCGCCGCGTATCGCTTCATACCCACATGCCCACTCACGTTCGTGGGTATGACGGGTGTCGCTGAAGCAACCGGTTAATACCTGTACCGATCGTCGATATCAACGATTCACCTCCAGCGCGAACAACCGCGCAACAACGGATTTCCAGTTCATTTGCGTAACTTGGGCAGCAAACGTAGACATCCATCTACATTTGCGACTTCTACGAGTCTTGCATGCCTGGATGTTGTGTGTCACGACGCACTACATCAGCATACATACACGCTGCGACGTGTGCACGAAAGAACACGTGGAAGGTGGCCAGCGTACGTATGCGAATGCCATTGCACAGCTGCGAAGCGCATTCAACACGCGAACTCCTGACCGACGAGCTAGAGGTGACAGGAGGGGAGGGGGGGCGGGGGCGATATACGTCCTATTGCAGTACACAATACAGTGGATAGCGGGACCATGTGGAAAGTAAGCAACACTCGCAAGATGTGAGGGTACGCACCGTAAAATGAATCAATACGCAGAACACCAGAGTGTGCGCGAAGTGAACTATGTTGAGATGGTTGCAATTAGGCAACGCTACACGAATTCCTAGATTCATATAACTAACAATTACAGGGCAGGTTAAGGCGCAACGTGGGTTAGGTTAAGCCCCAACGTAGGTTAGGTTAAGGCCCAACATAGGTTAGGTTAAGGCCCAACATAGGTTAGGTTAAGGCCCAACATAGGTTAGGTTAAGGCGCAACATAGGTTAGGTTAAGGCGCAACATAGGTTAGGTTAAGGCGCAACATAGGTTAGGTTAAGGCGCAACATAGGTTAGGTTAAGGCGCAACATAGGTTAGGTTAAGCCCCAACTTAGGTTAGGTTAAGCCCCAACTTAGGTTAGGTTAAGCCCCAACTTAGGTTAGGTTAAGCCCTAACTTAGGTTAGGTTAAGCCCCAACTTAGGTTAGGTTAAGCCCCAACTTAGGTTAGGTTAAGCCCCAACTTAGGTTAGGTTAAGCCCCAACTTAGGTTAGGTTAAGCCCCAACTTAGGTTAGGTTAAGCCCCAACTTAGGTTAGGTTAGGCCCCAACTTAGGTTAGGTTAAGCCCCAACTTAGGTTAGGTTAAGCCCCAACTTAGGTTAGGTTAAGCCCCAACTTAGGTTAGGTTAAGCCCCAACTTAGGTTAGGTTAAGCCCCAACTTAGGTTAGGTTAAGCCCCAACTTAGGTTAGGTTAAGCCCCAACTTAGGTTAGGTTAAGCCCCAACTTAGGTTAGGTTAAGCCCCAACTTAGGTTAGGTTAAGCCCCAACTTAGGTTAGGTTAAGCCCCAACTTAGGTTAGGTT
>NC_064620.1:306204045-306206545 GCF_023898315.1 Schistocerca nitens
GCAGACGGCGTCGCGGCGCCGAGTGCCGGGCGGCGGCGCATCCTCAACGCACACAGTCCTCAATCGGACCAGCACACTGCAGATGTCCACCGCGCTTCGCACCGGGCCCGGGAGGACCCACTTTGGCCGCACGGCGCCGCGCGCTGGGTGCGCCGGCACGCAGATGCGCCGCCTGCCGCGTCCGTCAGCCGGCGCGCCTGCCACTGGGCGCCCCCACCAGCCGGCTGCCGCGCGTGCGCCCACGCAGCGCGCGGACAGCACGCCGGGCGCCCCCCCCTCACCAGCCGGGGACGGTCCCACCCAGCCACCGCCGCGTATCGCTTCATACCCACATGCCCACTCACGTTCGTAGGTATGACGGGTGTCGCTGAAGCAACCGGTTAATACCTGTACCGATCGTCGATATCAACGATTCACCTCCAGCGCGAACAACCGCGCAACAACGGATTTCCAGTTCATTTGCGTAACTTGGGCAGCAAACGTAGACATCCATCTACATTTGCGACTTCTACGAGTCTTGCATGCCTGGATGTTGTGTGTCACGACGCACTACATCAGCATACATACACGCTGCGACGTGTGCACGAAAGAACACGTGGAAGGTGGCCAGCGTACGTATGCGAATGCCATTGCACAGCTGCGAAGCGCATTCAACACGCGAACTCCTGACCGACGAGCTAGAGGTGACAGGAGGGGAGGGGGGGCGGGGGCGATATACGTCCTATTGCAGTACACAATACAGTGGATAGCGGGACCATGTGGAAAGTAAGCAACACTCGCAAGATGTGAGGGTACGCACCGTAAAATGAATCAATACGCAGAACACCAGAGTGTGCGCGAAGTGAACTATGTTGAGATGGTTGCAATTAGGCAACGCTACACGAATTCCTAGATTCATATAACTAACAATTACAGGGCAGGTTAAGGCGCAACGTGGGTTAGGTTAAGCCCCAACGTAGGTTAGGTTAAGGCCCAACATAGGTTAGGTTAAGGCCCAACATAGGTTAGGTTAAGGCCCAACATAGGTTAGGTTAAGGCGCAACATAGGTTAGGTTAAGGCGCAACATAGGTTAGGTTAAGGCGCAACATAGGTTAGGTTAAGGCGCAACATAGGTTAGGTTAAGGCGCAACATAGGTTAGGTTAAGCCCCAACTTAGGTTAGGTTAAGCCCCAACTTAGGTTAGGTTAAGCCCCAACTTAGGTTAGGTTAAGCCCCAACTTAGGTTAGGTTAAGCCCCAACTTAGGTTAGGTTAAGCCCCAACTTAGGTTAGGTTAAGCCCCAACTTAGGTTAGGTTAAGCCCCAACTTAGGTTAGGTTAAGCCCCAACTTAGGTTAGGTTAAGCCCCAACTTAGGTTAGGTTAGGCCCCAACTTAGGTTAGGTTAAGCCCCAACTTAGGTTAGGTTAAGCCCCAACTTAGGTTAGGTTAAGCCCCAACTTAGGTTAGGTTAAGCCCCAACTTAGGTTAGGTTAAGCCCCAACTTAGGTTAGGTTAAGCCCCAACTTAGGTTAGGTTAAGCCCCAACTTAGGTTAGGTTAAGCCCCAACTTAGGTTAGGTTAAGCCCCAACTTAGGTTAGGTTAAGCCCCAACTTAGGTTAGGTTAAGCCCCAACTTAGGTTAGGTTAAGCCCCAACTTAGGTTAGGTTAAGCCCCAACTTAGGTTAGGTTAAGCCCCAACTTAGGTTAGGTTAAGCCCCAACTTAGGTTAGGTTAAGCCCCAACTTAGGTTAGGTTAAGCCCCAACTTAGGTTAGGTTAAGCCCCAACTTAGGTTAGGTTAAGCCCCAACTTAGGTTAGGTTAAGCCCCAACTTAGGTTAGGTTAAGCCCCAACTTAGGTTAGGTTAAGCCCCAACTTAGGTTAGGTTAAGCCCCAACTTAGGTTAGGTTAAGCCCCAACTTAGGTTAGGTTAAGCCCCAACTTAGGTTAGGTTAAGCCCCAACTTAGGTTAGGTTAAGCCCCAACTTAGGTTAGGTTAAGGTGCAACATAGGTTAGGTTAAGGTGCAACATAGGTTAGGTTAAGGTGCAACATAGGTTAGGTTAAGGTGCAACATAGGTTAGGTTAAGGTGCAACATAGGTTAGGTTAAGGTGCAACATAGGTTAGGTTAAGGTGCAACATAGGTTAGGTTAAGGTGCAACATAGGTTAGGTTAAGGTGCAACATAGGTTAGGTTAAGGTGCAACATAGGTTAGGTTAAGGTGCAACATAGGTTAGGTTAAGGGATGGTGTATGAGGGGGGAGGGGACGAGGTTCGTTCATAGTGATGATGGTAAGTGGACGCCTGAGGCACCCTGAGATGTGTCACGTCAGGATGCACCTTTCTCTCAGGGGAGGTGGTGCGCCGGTTGCGTGGGTGTGGCAAGGGAGTGGCAGGCCTGTGTCTTTCATTCCTGCCATTGCTTATATGCTGTGAGACAAGGCAGTGTGGTGGTGTTGGTTGCACCCCTGTGTAGGACATGTGTGGGTGTTTGTGGCTTATCTGAGTAATGATGGTTG
>NC_064620.1:306214045-306219045 GCF_023898315.1 Schistocerca nitens
GAAAGAGCTATCAATCTGTCAATCCTTCCGGTGTCCGGGCCTGGTGAGGTTTCCCGTGTTGAGTCAAATTAAGCCGCAGGCTCCACTCCTGGTGGTGCCCTTCCGTCAATTCCTTTAAGTTTCAGCTTTGCAACCATACTTCCCCCGGAACCCAAAAGCTTTGGTTTCCCGGAGGCTGCCCGCCGAGTCATCGGAGGAACTGCGGCAGATCGCTGGCTGGCATCGTTTATGGTTAGAACTAGGGCGGTATCTGATCGCCTTCGAACCTCTAACTTTCGTTCTTGATTAACGAAAACATACTTGGCAAATGCTTTCGCTTCTGTTCGTCTTGCGACGATCCAAGAATTTCACCTCTAACGTCGCAATACGAATGCCCCCGCCTGTCCCTATTAATCATTACCTCGGGTTCCGAAAACCAACAAAATAGAACCGAGGTCCTATTCCATTATTCCATGCACACAGTATTCAGGCGGGCTTGCCTGCTTTAAGCACTCTAATTTGTTCAAAGTAAACGTGCCGGCCCACCGAGACACTCAATAAAGAGCACCCTGGTAGGATTTCAACGGGGTCCGCCTCGGGACGCACGAGCACGCACGAGGCGGTCGCACGCCTTCGGCTCGCCCCACCGGCAGGATGTCCCACGATACATGCCAGTTAAACACCGACGGGCGGTGAACCAACAGCGTGGGACACAAATCCAACTACGAGCTTTTTAACCGCAACAACTTTAATATACGCTATTGGAGCTGGAATTACCGCGGCTGCTGGCACCAGACTTGCCCTCCAATAGATACTCGTTAAAGGATTTAAAGTGTACTCATTCCGATTACGGGGCCTCGGATGAGTCCCGTATCGTTATTTTTCGTCACTACCTCCCCGTGCCGGGAGTGGGTAATTTGCGCGCCTGCTGCCTTCCTTGGATGTGGTAGCCGTTTCTCAGGCTCCCTCTCCGGAATCGAACCCTGATTCCCCGTTACCCGTTACAACCATGGTAGGCGCAGAACCTACCATCGACAGTTGATAAGGCAGACATTTGAAAGATGCGTCGCCGGTACGAAGACCGTGCGATCAGCCCAAAGTTATTCAGAGTCACCAAGGCAAACGGACCGGACGAGCCGACCGATTGGTTTTGATCTAATAAAAGCGTCCCTTCCATCTCTGGTCGGGACTCTGTTTGCATGTATTAGCTCTAGAATTACCACAGTTATCCAAGTAACGTGGGTACGATCTAAGGAACCATAACTGATTTAATGAGCCATTCGCGGTTTCACCTTAATGCGGCTTGTACTGAGACATGCATGGCTTAATCTTTGAGACAAGCATATGACTACTGGCAGGATCAACCAGGGAGCTGCGTCAACTAGAGCTGAGCAGCCGGCCGCCCGGGAGTGTGTCCCGGAGGCCCGCGCGAACACGCAAGCGTCCGCTCAATTATTCTGCAAACAGGAGGAGGCTGGGCTCCCCTGCACGATACACCTCGAAACCCTCTCAGGTCCCGGCGGCGCGCAGCGCCGTCCTAAGTACTTGGTCGGGTTCGAGAGAGGCGCAATCGCCCGGAGATAGGCGAGTAGACGCTTTCAGTGCGACCACCCGTGCTCCCAACTGAGCTTGCCGCTGCCGACAGAGGCCCGGGAGCGTGCTGTCGTGGTGTTGCCGGCGGGAGACAACACGCGGCCACAAACAGTGACCGGGCAGCTCCAACGCCAGCGCCACAGAGGGGCAGAGCCCCACTTGGGTGCCAAAGCGAACTCTCCCAGCACAGCGCACGCGCCAACACATCCGCACAGCTGCGATACAAACCACCTGCGAGAACCGCGGGGGCGACCGAGCAGCAGACGGCGTCGCGGCGCCGAGTGCCGGGCGGCGGCGCATCCTCAACGCACACAGTCCTCAATCGGACCAGCACACTGCAGATGTCCACCGCGCTTCGCACCGGGCCCGGGAGGACCCACTTTGGCCGCACGGCGCCGCGCGCTGGGTGCGCCGGCACGCAGATGCGCCGCCTGCCGCGTCCGTCAGCCGGCGCGCCTGCCACTGGGCGCCCCCACCAGCCGGCTGCCGCGCGTGCGCCCACGCAGCGCGCGGACAGCACGCCGGGCGCCCCCCCCTCACCGGCCGGGGACGGTCCCACCCAGCCACCGCCGCGTATCGCTTCATACCCACATGCCCACTCACGTTCGTGGGTATGACGGGTGTCGCTGAAGCAACCGGTTAATACCTGTACCGATCGTCGATATCAACGATTCACCTCCAGCGCGAACAACCGCGCAACAACGGATTTCCAGTTCATTTGCGTAACTTGGGCAGCAAACGTAGACATCCATCTACATTTGCGACTTCTACGAGTCTTGCATGCCTGGATGTTGTGTGTCACGACGCACTACATCAGCATACATACACGCTGCGACGTGTGCACGAAAGAACACGTGGAAGGTGGCCAGTGTACGTATGCGAATGCCATTGCACAGCTGCGAAGCGCATTCAACACGCGAACTCCTGACCGACGAGCTAGAGGTGACAGGAGGGGAGGGGGGGCGGGGGCGATATACGTCCTATTGCAGTACACAATACAGTGGATAGCGGGACCATGTGGAAAGTAAGCAACACTCGCAAGATGTGAGGGTACGCACCGTAAAATGAATCAATACGCAGAACACCAGAGTGTGCGCGAAGTGAACTATGTTGAGATGGTTGCAATTAGGCAACGCTACACGAATTCCTAGATTCATATAACTAACAATTACAGGGCAGGTTAAGGCGCAACGTGGGTTAGGTTAAGCCCCAACGTAGGTTAGGTTAAGGCCCAACATAGGTTAGGTTAAGGCGCAACATAGGTTAGGTTAAGGCGCAACATAGGTTAGGTTAAGGCGCAACATAGGTTAGGTTAAGGCGCAACATAGGTTAGGTTAAGGCGCAACATAGGTTAGGTTAAGCCCCAACTTAGGTTAGGTTAAGCCCCAACTTAGGTTAGGTTAAGCCCCAACTTAGGTTAGGTTAAGCCCCAACTTAGGTTAGGTTAAGCCCCAACTTAGGTTAGGTTAAGCCCCAACTTAGGTTAGGTTAAGCCCCAACTTAGGTTAGGTTAAGCCCCAACTTAGGTTAGGTTAAGCCCCAACTTAGGTTAGGTTAGGCCCCAACTTAGGTTAGGTTAGGCCCCAACTTAGGTTAGGTTAAGCCCCAACTTAGGTTAGGTTAAGCCCCAACTTAGGTTAGGTTAAGCCCCAACTTAGGTTAGGTTAAGCCCCAACTTAGGTTAGGTTAAGCCCCAACTTAGGTTAGGTTAAGCCCCAACTTAGGTTAGGTTAAGCCCCAACTTAGGTTAGGTTAAGCCCCAACTTAGGTTAGGTTAAGCCCCAACTTAGGTTAGGTTAAGCCCCAACTTAGGTTAGGTTAAGCCCCAACTTAGGTTAGGTTAAGCCCCAACTTAGGTTAGGTTAAGCCCCAACTTAGGTTAGGTTAAGCCCCAACTTAGGTTAGGTTAAGCCCCAACTTAGGTTAGGTTAAGCCCCAACTTAGGTTAGGTTAAGCCCCAACTTAGGTTAGGTTAAGCCCCAACTTAGGTTAGGTTAAGCCCCAACTTAGGTTAGGTTAAGCCCCAACTTAGGTTAGGTTAAGCCCCAACTTAGGTTAGGTTAAGCCCCAACTTAGGTTAGGTTAAGCCCCAACTTAGGTTAGGTTAAGCCCCAACTTAGGTTAGGTTAAGGTGCAACATAGGTTAGGTTAAGGTGCAACATAGGTTAGGTTAAGGTGCAACATAGGTTAGGTTAAGGTGCAACATAGGTTAGGTTAAGGTGCAACATAGGTTAGGTTAAGGTGCAACATAGGTTAGGTTAAGGTGCAACATAGGTTAGGTTAAGGTGCAACATAGGTTAGGTTAAGGTGCAACATAGGTTAGGTTAAGGTGCAACATAGGTTAGGTTAAGGGATGGTGTATGAGGGGGGAGGGGACGAGGTTCGTTCATAGTGATGATGGTAAGTGGACGCCTGAGGCACCCTGAGATGTGTCACGTCAGGATGCACCTTTCTCTCAGGGGAGGTGGTGCGCCGGTTGCGTGGGTGTGGCAAGGGAGTGGCAGGCCTGTGTCTTTCATTCCTGCCATTGCTTATATGCTGTGAGACAAGGCAGTGTGGTGGTGTTGGTTGCACCCCTGTGTAGGACATGTGTGGGTGTTTGTGGCTTATCTGAGTAATGATGGTTGTTGGAAGAGTGAGATATTCTGTTTTTGGGGTGGACCTCCTGGTTTTGTTATCATAGTGTGAATGGTGTAATGTGGCGGAGAGGATGCACTGGATGTTGTTCCATGCTGGTGCTTAGATATTTTGTCTGTGTCTGTTAGAGCCAGAGAGTAGTGTGTGATAGAGTGTCTGGGTGACGTGTAGTTCGCATGTGTGCACAGACTGTCAGCATGTATAGGGACTGTTGTATGTCGTATGCCATCTATATTCCGATGGCTCTGCATCTATTAGTAATCAGCGCCATGTATCAGTTTAATCTGGTTGCGGTCACGCGGTGTTCTATCTCTGTACAGTAGTAGAGGTGCGACTGCACTACGTAGCTACCCCTTGCGGCAGCTTTCCCCGGTGTATGGCATATGATTATCGGCAATCAGTCGATTAGTGACAACTGGTCGTGTGACAACGTCACATGTCTGCGGGTGGGATACGCTACACCCTGCCTGTGGGTCAGGGCTCAGGAAAGCTCTCCTGACACTGAGCGCTCGGACCGTCATTACCCGTCTGAGTAATATATTGCGGAGCGCTTTTAGCCATTGCCCAGAGTGTTTGCGACTGCGAGTGCGAGTGCAACGCCCATGGGGATCGACATGGTTGGGGCGCTTCCTAGCTGATCGCTCGGCATCGGAATCCGTACTGTGAGCAACGCAATCGCGCACTGACTTTGAGCATGTGTAGGGACAGCGGGAATTTCGCATCTTGGATAAAACTCTTCATGAAACGGACGATATAGGGGTGGATTGCAACTTACGACTGCGAGAAGAGTC
>NC_064620.1:306226545-306229045 GCF_023898315.1 Schistocerca nitens
GGATTTAAAGTGTACTCATTCCGATTACGGGGCCTCGGATGAGTCCCGTATCGTTATTTTTCGTCACTACCTCCCCGTGCCGGGAGTGGGTAATTTGCGCGCCTGCTGCCTTCCTTGGATGTGGTAGCCGTTTCTCAGGCTCCCTCTCCGGAATCGAACCCTGATTCCCCGTTACCCGTTACAACCATGGTAGGCGCAGAACCTACCATCGACAGTTGATAAGGCAGACATTTGAAAGATGCGTCGCCGGTACGAAGACCGTGCGATCAGCCCAAAGTTATTCAGAGTCACCAAGGCAAACGGACCGGACGAGCCGACCGATTGGTTTTGATCTAATAAAAGCGTCCCTTCCATCTCTGGTCGGGACTCTGTTTGCATGTATTAGCTCTAGAATTACCACAGTTATCCAAGTAACGTGGGTACGATCTAAGGAACCATAACTGATTTAATGAGCCATTCGCGGTTTCACCTTAATGCGGCTTGTACTGAGACATGCATGGCTTAATCTTTGAGACAAGCATATGACTACTGGCAGGATCAACCAGGGAGCTGCGTCAACTAGAGCTGAGCAGCCGGCCGCCCGGGAGTGTGTCCCGGGGGCCCGCGCGAACACGCAAGCGTCCGCTCAATTATTCTGCAAACAGGAGGAGGCTGGGCTCCCCTGCACGATACACCTCGAAACCCTCTCAGGTCCCGGCGGCGCGCAGCGCCGTCCTAAGTACTTGGTCGGGTTCGAGAGAGGCGCAATCGCCCGGAGATAGGCGAGTAGACGCTTTCAGTGCGACCACCCGTGCTCCCAACTGAGCTTGCCGCTGCCGACAGAGGCCCGGGAGCGTGCTGTCGTGGTGTTGCCGGCGGGAGACAACACGCGGCCACAAACAGTGACCGGGCAGCTCCAACGCCAGCGCCACAGAGGGGCAGAGCCCCACTTGGGTGCCAAAGCGAACTCTCCCAGCACAGCGCACGCGCCAACACATCCGCACAGCTGCGATACAAACCACCTGCGAGAACCGCGGGGGCGACCGAGCAGCAGACGGCGTCGCGGCGCCGAGTGCCGGGCGGCGGCGCATCCTCAACGCACACAGTCCTCAATCGGACCAGCACACTGCAGATGTCCACCGCGCTTCGCACCGGGCCCGGGAGGACCCACTTTGGCCGCACGGCGCCGCGCGCTGGGTGCGCCGGCACGCAGATGCGCCGCCTGCCGCGTCCGTCAGCCGGCGCGCCTGCCACTGGGCGCCCCCACCAGCCGGCTGCCGCGCGTGCGCCCACGCAGCGCGCGGCCAGCACGCCGGGCGCCCCCCCCTCACCGGCCGGGGACGGTCCCACCCAGCCACCGCCGCGTATCGCTTCATACCCACATGCCCACTCACGTTCGTGGGTATGACGGGTGTCGCTGAAGCAACCGGTTAATACCTGTACCGATCGTCGATATCAACGATTCACCTCCAGCGCGAACAACCGCGCAACAACGGATTTCCAGTTCATTTGCGTAACTTGGGCAGCAAACGTAGACATCCATCTACATTTGCGACTTCTACGAGTCTTGCATGCCTGGATGTTGTGTGTCACGACGCACTCCATCAGCATACATACACGCTGCGACGTGTGCACGAAAGAACACGTGGAAGGTGGCCAGCGTACGTATACGAATGCCATTGCACAGCTGCGAAGCGCATTCAACACGCGAACTCCTGACCGACGAGCTAGAGGTGACAGGAGGGGAGGGGGGGGCGGGGGCGATATACGTCCTATTGCAGTACACAATACAGTGGATAGCGGGACCATGTGGAAAGTAAGCAACACTCGCAAGATGTGAGGGTACGCACCGTAAAATGAATCAATACGCAGAACACCACAGTGTGCGCGAAGTGAACTATGTTGAGATGGTTGCAATTAGGCAACGCTACACGAATTCCTAGAGTCATATAACTAACAATTACAGGGCAGGTTAGGGCGCAACGTAGGTTAGGTTAGGGCGCAACGTGGGTTAGGTTAGGGCCCAACGTGGGTTAGGTTAGGGCCCAACGTGGGTTAGGTTAGGGCCCAACGTGGGTTAGGTTAGGGCCCAACGTGGGTTAGGTTAGGGCCCAACGTGGGTTAGGTTAAGGCGCAACTTGGGTTAGGTTAAGGCGCAACTTGGGTTAGGTTAGGGCGCAACTTGGGTTAGGTTAGGGCGCAACTTGGGTTAGGTTAGGGCGCAACTTGGGTTAGGTTAGGGCGCAACTTGGGTTAGGTTAGGGCGCAACTTGGGTTAGGTTAGGGCGCAACTTGGGTTAGGTTAGGGCGCAACTTGGGTTAGGTTAGGGCGCAACTTGGGTTAGGTTAGGGCGCAACTTGGGTTAGGTTAGGGCGCAACTTGGGTTAGGTTAGGGCGCAACTTGGGTTAGGTTAGGGCGCAACTTGGGTTAGGTTAGGGCGCAACTTGGGTTAGGTTAGGGCGCAACTTGGGTTAGGTTAGGGCGCAACTTGGGTTAGGTTAGGGCGCAACTTGGGTTAG
>NC_064620.1:306246519-306249019 GCF_023898315.1 Schistocerca nitens
TTCCGATTACGGGGCCTCGGATGAGTCCCGTATCGTTATTTTTCGTCACTACCTCCCCGTGCCGGGAGTGGGTAATTTGCGCGCCTGCTGCCTTCCTTGGATGTGGTAGCCGTTTCTCAGGCTCCCTCTCCGGAATCGAACCCTGATTCCCCGTTACCCGTTACAACCATGGTAGGCGCAGAACCTACCATCGACAGTTGATAAGGCAGACATTTGAAAGATGCGTCGCCGGTACGAAGACCGTGCGATCAGCCCAAAGTTATTCAGAGTCACCAAGGCAAACGGACCGGACGAGCCGACCGATTGGTTTTGATCTAATAAAAGCGTCCCTTCCATCTCTGGTCGGGACTCTGTTTGCATGTATTAGCTCTAGAATTACCACAGTTATCCAAGTAACGTGGGTACGATCTAAGGAACCATAACTGATTTAATGAGCCATTCGCGGTTTCACCTTAATGCGGCTTGTACTGAGACATGCATGGCTTAATCTTTGAGACAAGCATATGACTACTGGCAGGATCAACCAGGGAGCTGCGTCAACTAGAGCTGAGCAGCCGGCCGCCCGGGAGTGTGTCCCGGGGGCCCGCGCGAACACGCAAGCGTCCGCTCAATTATTCTGCAAACAGGAGGAGGCTGGGCTCCCCTGCACGATACACCTCGAAACCCTCTCAGGTCCCGGCGGCGCGCAGCGCCGTCCTAAGTACTTGGTCGGGTTCGAGAGAGGCGCAATCGCCCGGAGATAGGCGAGTAGACGCTTTCAGTGCGACCACCCGTGCTCCCAACTGAGCTTGCCGCTGCCGACAGAGGCCCGGGAGCGTGCTGTCGTGGTGTTGCCGGCGGGAGACAACACGCGGCCACAAACAGTGACCGGGCAGCTCCAACGCCAGCGCCACAGAGGGGCAGAGCCCCACTTGGGTGCCAAAGCGAACTCTCCCAGCACAGCGCACGCGCCAACACATCCGCACAGCTGCGATACAAACCACCTGCGAGAACCGCGGGGGCGACCGAGCAGCAGACGGCGTCGCGGCGCCGAGTGCCGGGCGGCGGCGCATCCTCAACGCACACAGTCCTCAATCGGACCAGCACACTGCAGATGTCCACCGCGCTTCGCACCGGGCCCGGGAGGACCCACTTTGGCCGCACGGCGCCGCGCGCTGGGTGCGCCGGCACGCAGATGCGCCGCCTGCCGCCTCCGTCAGCCGGCGCGCCTGCCACTGGGCGCCCCCACCAGCCGGCTGCCGCGCGTGCGCCCACGCAGCGCGCGGCCAGCACGCCGGGCGCCCCCCCCTCACCGGCCGGGGACGGTCCCACCCAGCCACCGCCGCGTATCGCTTCATACCCACATGCCCACTCACGTTCGTGGGTATGACGGGTGTCGCTGAAGCAACCGGTTAATACCTGTACCGATCGTCGATATCAACGATTCACCTCCAGCGCGAACAACCGCGCAACAACGGATTTCCAGTTCATTTGCGTAACTTGGGCAGCAAACGTAGACATCCATCTACATTTGCGACTTCTACGAGTCTTGCATGCCTGGATGTTGTGTGTCACGACGCACTCCATCAGCATACATACACGCTGCGACGTGTGCACGAAAGAACACGTGGAAGGTGGCCAGCGTACGTATGCGAATGCCATTGCACAGCTGCGAAGCGCATTCAACACGCGAACTCCTGACCGACGAGCTAGAGGTGACAGGAGGGGAGGGGGGGGGGGGGGGCGGGGGCGATATACGTCCTATTGCAGTACACAATACAGTGGATAGCGGGACCATGTGGAAAGTAAGCAACACTCGCAAGATGTGAGGGTACGCACCGTAAAATGAATCAATACGCAGAACACCACAGTGTGCGCGAAGTGAACTATGTTGAGATGGTTGCAATTAGGCAACGCTACACGAATTCCTAGATTCATATAACTAACAATTACAGGGCAGGTTAAGGCGCAACGTGGGTTAGGTTAGGGCGCAACGTGGGTTAGGTTAGGGCGCAACGTGGGTTAGGTTTGGGCGCAACGTGGGTTAGGTTAGGGCGCAACGTGGGTTAGGTTAGGGCGCAACGTGGGTTAGGTTAGGGCCCAACGTAGGTTAGGTTAGGGCGCAACGTAGGTTAGGTTAGGGCGCAACGTAGGTTAGGTTAGGGCGCAACGTAGGTTAGGTTAGGGCGCAACGTAGGTTAGGTTAGGGCGCAACGTAGGTTAGGTTAGGGCGCAACGTAGGTTAGGTTAGGGCGCAACGTGGGTTAGGTTAGGGCGCAACGTGGGTTAGGTTTGGGCGCAACGTGGGTTAGGTTAGGGCGCAACGTGGGTTAGGTTAGGGCGCAACGTGGGTTAGGTTAGGGCCCAACGTAGGTTAGGTTAGGGCGCAACGTAGGTTAGGTTAGGGCGCAACGTAGGTTAGGTTAGGGCGCAACGTAGGTTAGGTTAGGGCGCAACGTAGGTTAGGTTAGGGCGCAACGTAGGTTAGGTTAGGGCGCAACGTAGGTTAGGTTAGGGCGCA
>NC_064620.1:306254019-306256519 GCF_023898315.1 Schistocerca nitens
ATATTTAGGCCAGGTCACTGAGGATCATGGTAACTTCTCTGATGTCAAAAGCTTCCTCAGCAAAAGATTTTATTGCTGAGTAGCTCTCCTTTGTTTGGAGCAGTGTTTGTTTACTCCTGAAGGATTCAGGTCCCACTGCCTCAATGAGCTTACCTCTGGGCTCTGCATATTGTGTGCAGGTGTAGAGTATGTGGTTTGTGTCTTCTTCTTCACCACATGTACATCTGGTGCTTTCCTCTATGCCCAGGTCACAGATCTTCTTTTTCAGCCCATGGTCTGTCAGCAGGCAGGTTAGGGAGTATGATGGGATTATCGCCCTCCGCCAGCCTTTCTGCCACATTCCCACATCTGGTACCCAGCTGTATGTTTCCCTTCCAGTCAGTCCCTGGTTCCATCTGTTCTGCCACTCCTCCTGCAACATACACTCTATTCTCTTTTTAGTACTACATCTAGGATTTTGCCCAGCGATGTTTCTTGGAGCTTGGAACCCGGCAACCAGGCCAACCACCTCATGTCTTGCATAGTATAGCAAGGCTGCCTTCACTACCTCTAGGTCCAGTGGCAAGCTTCCCGTTAACACCTGCAGGGCATCAGTTGACACTGTCCTGCAAGCTTTGGTCATCTGCAATAGAAATGGCCTTTGTATTGCGTCCAGTATTCTTTTTACATACCTGTGCTTTGTGCGATGTGCCCATGCTGCTGCACCGTATCTACAGACAGAGAGGCATAAGCCCTGGTATATCAGTTTGAGGGACTTCTTTTGCAGGCCCCACTCTGTTCTAGTAACCCTCAATAGCAAGCCTGAGATGGCACCTAGCTTTCTCTGGATGTTTTTCACATGTGGTGTGAAAAGGAGTCTTTCATCAAGGGTTACACCCAGGTATGTGGCCTCTGAGACGAACTTTATGTTACCCCCCTCGAAAGGGATTATTGGCGGTCTATTCCTGTCAAAACTGCCTTTGATGGTCATGGCTACTGTTTTATGTTTAGATATCCCTAGCTTGTTCTTTTTGGTCCATTCGCTTACCTCCTTTAGGGCCCGCATTGCTCGGTCTTCTACTTGTTTACGGCTCTGTCCCCTAACGATAATGGCTAGGTCATCAGCGTATGCCACTTTTGTCCATTGATCACCCTCCTTTTCGTTTACTATCTCGTCGAAGACCAGGTTCCATAGGAATGGGCCACAAATGGAGCCTTGTGGGCATCCCTTGGTGACTGTTTTCTCTACACATCCGGCCCTGTTTTTAACTATAACTGTTCTGTTCTTAAAATAGTCCACCATCAGATCATAGAGGTTACGCGGGCACTGGATTTCTCTTAGGCGTCTCATGACACTAGGCCACCAGAGGTTGTCAAAGGCACCTGCTATGTCCACAAAGATAACCACTACATACTTTTCATCACATTGAACGTTGCTTAGGAGCTGCCTAATGGCCATTTCAGTTGAGGCACCTTTACGGAACCCAAATTGGTTTGGGGCCTTGAGCCCTGATTCGTTATACAACTTGTCAAGGCGATTTACAACTAGGCGTTCTAAGACCTTCGCTATGATAGGGAGCAGACATATTGGGCGGTATGACTTTGGCTCATCCCTGGGTTTTTCTTCTGATTTGAGCAGAATACACACATTACCCTTTTTCCACTCATCTGGGACCTTTCTTTCCTGCAAACAGCTGTTATATAGGTCCACCAGGAGATGGGGACTCGTGTGCCAGACCCTCTTTATTATTTTGTCGTCAATTTCATCAGGGCCTGTCGCTTTGCCTGGTTTACAGGCCTTTATAGCAGTCCCTATTTCCTCTGGCGTGAATTCAGGGTCTATGTCACTGTTTTCATAATCCTCGTTGGCCATCTTCACCATCTGCTGTTCGACAGTGTCCTCATCTGCATTGTCGTCAGGAAGCAGGCTCTGTAGCAATGACCTTATAGTCTCCTTCCATGTTATTGTTGTAGTCTGGTCTGTGACTTTTACATTACTCAGTACATTTTCTGTGCCGCGTTTTGGCCGGATTACTTTCTTCACTATGGCCCAGGGGTCATTCTGATCACAGTCAGATACCCACTTTTTCCACATCTTCTCTTTGGCTTGGACGATTTCTTTGTTGTATTTGTTTTTCGTCCTGTTATAGTGCTGTTTTGCTTCTTCTGTAGCAGTCTGGTTGTTGCTTCTCCGTGTTCGCTGTAATGTACGTCGAGCAGATATGGTGTCACGCCTCAAGTCAGCAAGTGTTGCACTCCACCATGGAACTGGGTTCTGCACACGAGTTCTCTTTCTCATGGATCTGTTGCAGGATTCATAGATAGCTTCCTGCAGTCTGGCAGCCATTCCATTTACACAGTTTGTCCCCTGTGGCCAGTTCTCTGTGGACTTGGCAAGCTGTTTGTCAAAGATGGTCCACTTTGCAAAGTTTGTGTTATATGTCGCCAATTTCTCTGTCTCCCTCCTCCTTTGGGGTGCTTTGATTTTGTATGTTATAGCCCTGTGGTCACTTGATGTCCA
>NC_064620.1:306261519-306264019 GCF_023898315.1 Schistocerca nitens
CGCAATACGAATGCCCCCGCCTGTCCCTATTAATCATTACCTCGGGTTCCGAAAACCAACAAAATAGAACCGAGGTCCTATTCCATTATTCCATGCACACAGTATTCAGGCGGGCTTGCCTGCTTTAAGCACTCTAATTTGTTCAAAGTAAACGTGCCGGCCCACCGAGACACTCAATAAAGAGCACCCTGGTAGGATTTCAACGGGGTCCGCCTCGGGACGCACGAGCACGCACGAGGCGGTCGCACGCCTTCGGCTCGCCCCACCGGCAGGACGTCCCACGATACATGCCAGTTAAACACCGACGGGCGGTGAACCAACAGCGTGGGACACAAATCCAACTACGAGCTTTTTAACCGCAACAACTTTAATATACGCTATTGGAGCTGGAATTACCGCGGCTGCTGGCACCAGACTTGCCCTCCAATAGATACTCGTTAAAGGATTTAAAGTGTACTCATTCCGATTACGGGGCCTCGGATGAGTCCCGTATCGTTATTTTTCGTCACTACCTCCCCGTGCCGGGAGTGGGTAATTTGCGCGCCTGCTGCCTTCCTTGGATGTGGTAGCCGTTTCTCAGGCTCCCTCTCCGGAATCGAACCCTGATTCCCCGTTACCCGTTACAACCATGGTAGGCGCAGAACCTACCATCGACAGTTGATAAGGCAGACATTTGAAAGATGCGTCGCCGGTACGAAGACCGTGCGATCAGCCCAAAGTTATTCAGAGTCACCAAGGCAAACGGACCGGACGAGCCGACCGATTGGTTTTGATCTAATAAAAGCGTCCCTTCCATCTCTGGTCGGGACTCTGTTTGCATGTATTAGCTCTAGAATTACCACAGTTATCCAAGTAACGTGGGTACGATCTAAGGAACCATAACTGATTTAATGAGCCATTCGCGGTTTCACCTTAATGCGGCTTGTACTGAGACATGCATGGCTTAATCTTTGAGACAAGCATATGACTACTGGCAGGATCAACCAGGGAGCTGCGTCAACTAGAGCTGAGCAGCCGGCCGCCCGGGAGTGTGTCCCGGGGGCCCGCGCGAACACGCAAGCGTCCGCTCAATTATTCTGCAAACAGGAGGAGGCTGGGCTCCCCTGCACGATACACCTCGAAACCCTCTCAGGTCCCGGCGGCGCGCAGCGCCGTCCTAAGTACTTGGTCGGGTTCGAGAGAGGCGCAATCGCCCGGAGATAGGCGAGTAGACGCTTTCAGTGCGACCACCCGTGCTCCCAACTGAGCTTGCCGCTGCCGACAGAGGCCCGGGAGCGTGCTGTCGTGGTGTTGCCGGCGGGAGACAACACGCGGCCACAAACAGTGACCGGGCAGCTCCAACGCCAGCGCCACAGAGGGGCAGAGCCCCACTTGGGTGCCAAAGCGAACTCTCCCAGCACAGCGCACGCGCCAACACATCCGCACAGCTGCGATACAAACCACCTGCGAGAACCGCGGGGGCGACCGAGCAGCAGACGGCGTCGCGGCGCCGAGTGCCGGGCGGCGGCGCATCCTCAACGCACACAGTCCTCAATCGGACCAGCACACTGCAGATGTCCACCGCGCTTCGCACCGGGCCCGGGAGGACCCACTTTGGCCGCACGGCGCCGCGCGCTGGGTGCGCCGGCACGCAGATGCGCCGCCTGCCGCCTCCGTCAGCCGGCGCGCCTGCCACTGGGCGCCCCCACCAGCCGGCTGCCGCGCGTGCGCCCACGCAGCGCGCGGCCAGCACGCCGGGCGCCCCCCCCTCACCGGCCGGGGACGGTCCCACCCAGCCACCGCCGCGTATCGCTTCATACCCACATGCCCACTCACGTTCGTGGGTATGACGGGTGTCGCTGAAGCAACCGGTTAATACCTGTACCGATCGTCGATATCAACGATTCACCTCCAGCGCGAACAACCGCGCAACAACGGATTTCCAGTTCATTTGCGTAACTTGGGCAGCAAACGTAGACATCCATCTACATTTGCGACTTCTACGAGTCTTGCATGCCTGGATGTTGTGTGTCACGACGCACTCCATCAGCATACATACACGCTGCGACGTGTGCACGAAAGAACACGTGGAAGGTGGCCAGCGTACGTATGCGAATGCCATTGCACAGCTGCGAAGCGCATTCAACACGCGAACTCCTGACCGACGAGCTAGAGGTGACAGGAGGGGAGGGGGGGGGGGGGGGCGGGGGCGATATACGTCCTATTGCAGTACACAATACAGTGGATAGCGGGACCATGTGGAAAGTAAGCAACACTCGCAAGATGTGAGGGTACGCACCGTAAAATGAATCAATACGCAGAACACCACAGTGTGCGCGAAGTGAACTATGTTGAGATGGTTGCAATTAGGCAACGCTACACGAATTCCTAGATTCATATAACTAACAATTACAGGGCAGGTTAAGGCGCAACGTGGGTTAGGTTAGGGCGCAACGTGGGTTAGGTTAGGGCGCAACGTGGGTTAGGTTTGGGCGCAACGTGGGTTAGGTTAGGGCGCAAC
>NC_064620.1:306274019-306276519 GCF_023898315.1 Schistocerca nitens
GTTCGAGAGAGGCGCAATCGCCCGGAGATAGGCGAGTAGACGCTTTCAGTGCGACCACCCGTGCTCCCAACTGAGCTTGCCGCTGCCGACAGAGGCCCGGGAGCGTGCTGTCGTGGTGTTGCCGGCGGGAGACAACACGCGGCCACAAACAGTGACCGGGCAGCTCCAACGCCAGCGCCACAGAGGGGCAGAGCCCCACTTGGGTGCCAAAGCGAACTCTCCCAGCACAGCGCACGCGCCAACACATCCGCACAGCTGCGATACAAACCACCTGCGAGAACCGCGGGGGCGACCGAGCAGCAGACGGCGTCGCGGCGCCGAGTGCCGGGCGGCGGCGCATCCTCAACGCACACAGTCCTCAATCGGACCAGCACACTGCAGATGTCCACCGCGCTTCGCACCGGGCCCGGGAGGACCCACTTTGGCCGCACGGCGCCGCGCGCTGGATGCGCCGGCACGCAGATGCGCCGCCTGCCGCCTCCGTCAGCCGGCGCGCCTGCCACTGGGCGCCCCCACCAGCCGGCTGCCGCGCGTGCGCCCACGCAGCGCGCGGCCAGCACGCCGGGCGCCCCCCCCTCACCGGCCGGGGACGGTCCCACCCAGCCACCGCCGCGTATCGCTTCATACCCACATGCCCACTCACGTTCGTGGGTATGACGGGTGTCGCTGAAGCAACCGGTTAATACCTGTACCGATCGTCGATATCAACGATTCACCTCCAGCGCGAACAACCGCGCAACAACGGATTTCCAGTTCATTTGCGTAACTTGGGCAGCAAACGTAGACATCCATCTACATTTGCGACTTCTACGAGTCTTGCATGCCTGGATGTTGTGTGTCACGACGCACTCCATCAGCATACATACACGCTGCGACGTGTGCACGAAAGAACACGTGGAAGGTGGCCAGCGTACGTATGCGAATGCCATTGCACAGCTGCGAAGCGCATTCAACACGCGAACTCCTGACCGACGAGCTAGAGGTGACAGGAGGGGAGGGGGGGGGGGGGCGGGGGCGATATACGTCCTATTGCAGTACACAATACAGTGGATAGCGGGACCATGTGGAAAGTAAGCAACACTCGCAAGATGTGAGGGTACGCACCGTAAAATGAATCAATACGCAGAACACCACAGTGTGCGCGAAGTGAACTATGTTGAGATGGTTGCAATTAGGCAACGCTACACGAATTCCTAGATTCATATAACTAACAATTACAGGGCAGGTTAAGGCGCAACGTGGGTTAGGTTAGGGCGCAACGTGGGTTAGGTTAGGGCGCAACGTGGGTTAGGTTTGGGCGCAACGTGGGTTAGGTTAGGGCGCAACGTGGGTTAGGTTAGGGCGCAACGTGGGTTAGGTTAGGGCCCAACGTAGGTTAGGTTAGGGCGCAACGTAGGTTAGGTTAGGGCGCAACGTAGGTTAGGTTAGGGCGCAACGTAGGTTAGGTTAGGGCGCAACGTAGGTTAGGTTAGGGCGCAACGTAGGTTAGGTTAGGGCGCAACGTAGGTTAGGTTAGGGCGCAACGTGGGTTAGGTTAGGGCGCAACGTGGGTTAGGTTTGGGCGCAACGTGGGTTAGGTTAGGGCGCAACGTGGGTTAGGTTAGGGCCCAACGTAGGTTAGGTTAGGGCGCAACGTAGGTTAGGTTAGGGCGCAACGTAGGTTAGGTTAGGGCGCAACGTAGGTTAGGTTAGGGCGCAACGTAGGTTAGGTTAGGGCGCAACGTAGGTTAGGTTAGGGCGCAACGTAGGTTAGGTTAGGGCGCAACGTGGGTTAGGTTAGGGCGCAACGTGGGTTAGGTTAAGGCGCAACGTGGGTTAGGTTAGGGCGCAACGTGGGTTAGGTTAGGGCGCAACTTGGGTTAGGTTAAGGCGCAACTTGGGTTAGGTTAAGGCGCAACTTGGGTTAGGTTAAGGCGCAACTTGGGTTAGGTTAAGGCGCAACTTGGGTTAGGTTAAGGCGCAACTTGGGTTAGGTTAAGGCGCAACTTGGGTTAGGTTAAGGCGCAACTTGGGTTAGGTTAAGGCGCAACTTGGGTTAGGTTAAGGCAGAAGTTGGGTTAGGTTAAGGCAGAAGTTGGGTTAGGTTAAGGCAGAAGTTGGGTTAGGTTAAGGCAGAAGTTGGGTTAGGTTAAGGCGCAACTTGGGTTAGGTTAAGGCGCAACTTGGGTTAGGTTAAGGCGCAACTTGGGTTAGGTTAAGGCGCAACTTGGGTTAGGTTAAGGCGCAACTTGGGTTAGGTTAAGGCGCAACTTGGGTTAGGTTAAGGCGCAACTTGGGTTAGGTTAAGGCGCAACTTGGGTTAGGTTAAGGCGCAACTTGGGTTAGGTTAAGGCAGAAGTTGGGTTAGGTTAAGGCAGAAGTTGGGTTAGGTTAAGGCAGAAGTTGGGTTAGGTTAAGGCAGAAGTTGGGTTAGGTTAAGGCAGAAGTTGGGTTAGGTTAAGGCAGAAGTTGGGTTAGGTTAAGGCAGAAGTTGGGTTAGGTTAAGGCAGAAGTTGGGTTA
>NC_064620.1:306284019-306289019 GCF_023898315.1 Schistocerca nitens
GGGGAACAATTGCAAGCCCCAATCCCTAGCACGAAGGAGGTTCAGCGGGTTACCCCGACCTTTCGGCCTAGGAAGACACGCTGATTCCTTCAGTGTAGCGCGCGTGCGGCCCAGAACATCTAAGGGCATCACAGACCTGTTATTGCTCAATCTCGTGCGGCTAGAAGCCGCCTGTCCCTCTAAGAAGAAAAGTAATCGCTGACAGCACGAAGGATGTCACGCGACTAGTTAGCAGGCTAGAGTCTCGTTCGTTATCGGAATTAACCAGACAAATCGCTCCACCAACTAAGAACGGCCATGCACCACCACCCACCGAATCAAGAAAGAGCTATCAATCTGTCAATCCTTCCGGTGTCCGGGCCTGGTGAGGTTTCCCGTGTTGAGTCAAATTAAGCCGCAGGCTCCACTCCTGGTGGTGCCCTTCCGTCAATTCCTTTAAGTTTCAGCTTTGCAACCATACTTCCCCCGGAACCCAAAAGCTTTGGTTTCCCGGAGGCTGCCCGCCGAGTCATCGGAGGAACTGCGGCGGATCGCTGGCTGGCATCGTTTATGGTTAGAACTAGGGCGGTATCTGATCGCCTTCGAACCTCTAACTTTCGTTCTTGATTAATGAAAACATACTTGGCAAATGCTTTCGCTTCTGTTCGTCTTGCGACGATCCAAGAATTTCACCTCTAACGTCGCAATACGAATGCCCCCGCCTGTCCCTATTAATCATTACCTCGGGTTCCGAAAACCAACAAAATAGAACCGAGGTCCTATTCCATTATTCCATGCACACAGTATTCAGGCGGGCTTGCCTGCTTTAAGCACTCTAATTTGTTCAAAGTAAACGTGCCGGCCCACCGAGACACTCAATAAAGAGCACCCTGGTAGGATTTCAACGGGGTCCGCCTCGGGACGCACGAGCACGCACGAGGCGGTCGCACGCCTTCGGCTCGCCCCACCGGCAGGACGTCCCACGATACATGCCAGTTAAACACCGACGGGCGGTGAACCAACAGCGTGGGACACAAATCCAACTACGAGCTTTTTAACCGCAACAACTTTAATATACGCTATTGGAGCTGGAATTACCGCGGCTGCTGGCACCAGACTTGCCCTCCAATAGATACTCGTTAAAGGATTTAAAGTGTACTCATTCCGATTACGGGGCCTCGGATGAGTCCCGTATCGTTATTTTTCGTCACTACCTCCCCGTGCCGGGAGTGGGTAATTTGCGCGCCTGCTGCCTTCCTTGGATGTGGTAGCCGTTTCTCAGGCTCCCTCTCCGGAATCGAACCCTGATTCCCCGTTACCCGTTACAACCATGGTAGGCGCAGAACCTACCATCGACAGTTGATAAGGCAGACATTTGAAAGATGCGTCGCCGGTACGAAGACCGTGCGATCAGCCCAAAGTTATTCAGAGTCACCAAGGCAAACGGACCGGACGAGCCGACCGATTGGTTTTGATCTAATAAAAGCGTCCCTTCCATCTCTGGTCGGGACTCTGTTTGCATGTATTAGCTCTAGAATTACCACAGTTATCCAAGTAACGTGGGTACGATCTAAGGAACCATAACTGATTTAATGAGCCATTCGCGGTTTCACCTCAATGCGGCTTGTACTGAGACATGCATGGCTTAATCTTTGAGACAAGCATATGACTACTGGCAGGATCAACCAGGGAGCTGCGTCAACTAGAGCTGAGCAGCCGGCCGCCCGGGAGTGTGTCCCGGGGGCCCGCGCGAACACGCAAGCGTCCGCTCAATTATTCTGCAAACAGGAGGAGGCTGGGCTCCCCTGCACGATACACCTCGAAACCCTCTCAGGTCCCGGCGGCGCGCAGCGCCGTCCTAAGTACTTGGTCGGGTTCGAGAGAGGCGCAATCGCCCGGAGATAGGCGAGTAGACGCTTTCAGTGCGACCACCCGTGCTCCCAACTGAGCTTGCCGCTGCCGACAGAGGCCCGGGAGCGTGCTGTCGTGGTGTTGCCGGCGGGAGACAACACGCGGCCACAAACAGTGACCGGGCAGCTCCAACGCCAGCGCCACAGAGGGGCAGAGCCCCACTTGGGTGCCAAAGCGAACTCTCCCAGCACAGCGCACGCGCCAACACATCCGCACAGCTGCGATACAAACCACCTGCGAGAACCGCGGGGGCGACCGAGCAGCAGACGGCGTCGCGGCGCCGAGTGCCGGGCGGCGGCGCATCCTCAACGCACACAGTCCTCAATCGGACCAGCACACTGCAGATGTCCACCGCGCTTCGCACCGGGCCCGGGAGGACCCACTTTGGCCGCACGGCGCCGCGCGCTGGGTGCGCCGGCACGCAGATGCGCCGCCTGCCGCCTCCGTCAGCCGGCGCGCCTGCCACTGGGCGCCCCCACCAGCCGGCTGCCGCGCGTGCGCCCACGCAGCGCGCGGCCAGCACGCCGGGCGCCCCCCCCTCACCGGCCGGGGACGGTCCCACCCAGCCACCGCCGCGTATCGCTTCATACCCACATGCCCACTCACGTTCGTGGGTATGACGGGTGTCGCTGAAGCAACCGGTTAATACCTGTACCGATCGTCGATATCAACGATTCACCTCCAGCGCGAACAACCGCGCAACAACGGATTTCCAGTTCATTTGCGTAACTTGGGCAGCAAACGTAGACATCCATCTACATTTGCGACTTCTACGAGTCTTGCATGCCTGGATGTTGTGTGTCACGACGCACTCCATCAGCATACATACACGCTGCGACGTGTGCACGAAAGAACACGTGGAAGGTGGCCAGCGTACGTATGCGAATGCCATTCCACAGCTGCGAAGCGCATTCAACACGCGAACTCCTGACCGACGAGCTAGAGGTGACAGGAGGGGAGGGGGGGGGGGGGCGGGGGCGATATACGTCCTATTGCAGTACACAATACAGTGGATAGCGGGACCATGTGGAAAGTAAGCAACACTCGCAAGATGTGAGGGTACGCACCGTAAAATGAATCAATACGCAGAACACCACAGTGTGCGCGAAGTGAACTATGTTGAGATGGTTGCAATTAGGCAACGCTACACGAATTCCTAGATTCATATAACTAACAATTACAGGGCAGGTTAAGGCGCAACGTGGGTTAGGTTAGGGCGCAACGTGGGTTAGGTTAGGGCGCAACGTGGGTTAGGTTTGGGCGCAACGTGGGTTAGGTTAGGGCGCAACGTGGGTTAGGTTAGGGCGCAACGTGGGTTAGGTTAGGGCCCAACGTAGGTTAGGTTAGGGCGCAACGTAGGTTAGGTTAGGGCGCAACGTAGGTTAGGTTAGGGCGCAACGTAGGTTAGGTTAGGGCGCAACGTAGGTTAGGTTAGGGCGCAACGTAGGTTAGGTTAGGGCGCAACGTAGGTTAGGTTAGGGCGCAACGTGGGTTAGGTTAGGGCGCAACGTGGGTTAGGTTTGGGCGCAACGTGGGTTAGGTTAGGGCGCAACGTGGGTTAGGTTAGGGCGCAACGTGGGTTAGGTTAGGGCCCAACGTAGGTTAGGTTAGGGCGCAACGTAGGTTAGGTTAGGGCGCAACGTAGGTTAGGTTAGGGCGCAACGTAGGTTAGGTTAGGGCGCAACGTAGGTTAGGTTAGGGCGCAACGTAGGTTAGGTTAGGGCGCAACGTAGGTTAGGTTAGGGCGCAACGTGGGTTAGGTTAGGGCGCAACGTGGGTTAGGTTAAGGCGCAACGTGGGTTAGGTTAGGGCGCAACGTGGGTTAGGTTAGGGCGCAACTTGGGTTAGGTTAAGGCGCAACTTGGGTTAGGTTAAGGCGCAACTTGGGTTAGGTTAAGGCGCAACTTGGGTTAGGTTAAGGCGCAACTTGGGTTAGGTTAAGGCGCAACTTGGGTTAGGTTAAGGCGCAACTTGGGTTAGGTTAAGGCGCAACTTGGGTTAGGTTAAGGCGCAACTTGGGTTAGGTTAAGGCGCAACTTGGGTTAGGTTAAGGCAGAAGTTGGGTTAGGTTAAGGCAGAAGTTGGGTTAGGTTAAGGCAGAAGTTGGGTTAGGTTAAGGCAGAAGTTGGGTTAGGTTAAGGCGCAACTTGGGTTAGGTTAAGGCGCAACTTGGGTTAGGTTAAGGCGCAACTTGGGTTAGGTTAAGGCGCAACTTGGGTTAGGTTAAGGCGCAACTTGGGTTAGGTTAAGGCGCAACTTGGGTTAGGTTAAGGCGCAACTTGGGTTAGGTTAAGGCGCAACTTGGGTTAGGTTAAGGCGCAACTTGGGTTAGGTTAAGGCAGAAGTTGGGTTAGGTTAAGGCAGAAGTTGGGTTAGGTTAAGGCAGAAGTTGGGTTAGGTTAAGGCAGAAGTTGGGTTAGGTTAAGGCAGAAGTTGGGTTAGGTTAAGGCAGAAGTTGGGTTAGGTTAAGGCAGAAGTTGGGTTAGGTTAAGGCAGAAGTTGGGTTAGGTTAAGGCAGAAGTTGGGTTAAGGGATGGTGTGTGTGGGGGGGGGGTGGGGTGGCGAGGTTCGTTGATAGTGATGGTAGTAAGTGGACGCCTGAGGCACTATCAGATATGTCACGTCAGTTGCACTTGTGGCTCATGGCAGGTGGCGCGCCCGTTCTGTGTTTGTGGCAAAGGAGTGGCACACCTGTGTCTTTCATTCCTGCCATTGTTTATGTGCTGTGAGATGCGGCAGTGTGGTGCTGTTGGGTGCACCCCTGTGTAGGACATGTGTGGGTGTTGGTGGCGTATCTGAGCAATGGTGGTTGTAGGAAGAGTGGGATATTCAGTTTTCTGGTTCGACGTCCCGGTCTGGTTATCATAGTGTGGATGGTGTACTGTGGCCGAGAGGATGCACTGGATGTTGTTCCATGCTGGTACTTAGATGTTGTGTCTGCGTCTGTTACAGGCATAGACTAGTGGGTGATGGAGTGTGTGGGTGACGTGTGGTTGACATTGTGTGCACAGACGTTCAGCATGTATAGGGACAGTTGTATGTGTTATCTATATTCCGATGACTGCGCGTATTACTAAGCACCGCCGCGTATAAGCTTAATGTATGTATAG
>NC_064620.1:306296519-306301519 GCF_023898315.1 Schistocerca nitens
GATTAATGAAAACATACTTGGCAAATGCTTTCGCTTCTGTTCGTCTTGCGACGATCCAAGAATTTCACCTCTAACGTCGCAATACGAATGCCCCCGCCTGTCCCTATTAATCATTACCTCGGGTTCCGAAAACCAACAAAATAGAACCGAGGTCCTATTCCATTATTCCATGCACACAGTATTCAGGCGGGCTTGCCTGCTTTAAGCACTCTAATTTGTTCAAAGTAAACGTGCCGGCCCACCGAGACACTCAATAAAGAGCACCCTGGTAGGATTTCAACGGGGTCCGCCTCGGGACGCACGAGCACGCACGAGGCGGTCGCACGCCTTCGGCTCGCCCCACCGGCAGGACGTCCCACGATACATGCCAGTTAAACACCGACGGGCGGTGAACCAACAGCGTGGGACACAAATCCAACTACGAGCTTTTTAACCGCAACAACTTTAATATACGCTATTGGAGCTGGAATTACCGCGGCTGCTGGCACCAGACTTGCCCTCCAATAGATACTCGTTAAAGGATTTAAAGTGTACTCATTCCGATTACGGGGCCTCGGATGAGTCCCGTATCGTTATTTTTCGTCACTACCTCCCCGTGCCGGGAGTGGGTAATTTGCGCGCCTGCTGCCTTCCTTGGATGTGGTAGCCGTTTCTCAGGCTCCCTCTCCGGAATCGAACCCTGATTCCCCGTTACCCGTTACAACCATGGTAGGCGCAGAACCTACCATCGACAGTTGATAAGGCAGACATTTGAAAGATGCGTCGCCGGTACGAAGACCGTGCGATCAGCCCAAAGTTATTCAGAGTCACCAAGGCAAACGGACCGGACGAGCCGACCGATTGGTTTTGATCTAATAAAAGCGTCCCTTCCATCTCTGGTCGGGACTCTGTTTGCATGTATTAGCTCTAGAATTACCACAGTTATCCAAGTAACGTGGGTACGATCTAAGGAACCATAACTGATTTAATGAGCCATTCGCGGTTTCACCTTAATGCGGCTTGTACTGAGACATGCATGGCTTAATCTTTGAGACAAGCATATGACTACTGGCAGGATCAACCAGGGAGCTGCGTCAACTAGAGCTGAGCAGCCGGCCGCCCGGGAGTGTGTCCCGGGGCCCGCGCGAACACGCAAGCGTCCGCTCAATTATTCTGCAACAGGAGGAGGCTGGGCTCCCCTGCACGATACACCTCGAAACCCTCTCAGGTCCCGGCGGCGCGCAGCGCCGTCCTAAGTTACTTGGTCGGGTTCGAGAGAGGCGCAATCGCCCGGAGATAGGCGAGTAGACGCTTTCAGTGCGACCACCCGTGCTCCCAACTGAGCTTGCCGCTGCCGACAGAGGCCCGGGAGCGTGCTGTCGTGGTGTTGCCGGCGGGAGACAACACGCGGCCACAAACAGTGACCGGGCAGCTCCAACGCCAGCGCCACAGAGGGGCAGAGCCCCACTTGGGTGCCAAGCGAACTCTCCCAGCACAGCGCACGCGCCAACACATCCGCACAGCTGCGATACAAACCACCTGCGAGAACCGCGGGGGCGACCGAGCAGCAGACGGCGTCGCGGCGCCGAGTGCCGGGCGGCGGCGCATCCTCAACGCACACAGTCCTCAATCGGACCAGCACACTGCAGATGTCCACCGCGCTTCGCACCGGGCCCGGGAGGACCCACTTTGGCCGCACGGCGCCGCGCGCTGGGTGCGCCGGCACGCAGATGCGCCGCCTGCCGCCTCCGTCAGCCGGCGCGCCTGCCACTGGGCGCCCCCACCAGCCGGCTGCCGCGCGTGCGCCCACGCAGCGCGCGGCCAGCACGCCGGGCGCCCCCCCCTCACCGGCCGGGGACGGTCCCACCCAGCCACCGCCGCGTATCGCTTCATACCACATGCCCACTCACGTTCGTGGTATGACGGGTGTCGCTGAAGCAACCGGTTAATACCTGTACCGATCGTCGATATCAACGATTCACCTCCAGCGCGAACAACCGCGCAACAACGGATTTCCAGTTCATTTGCGTAACTTGGGCAGCAAACGTAGACATCCATCTACATTTGCGACTTCTACGAGTCTTGCATGCCTGGATGTTGTGTGTCACGACGCACTCCATCAGCATACATACACGCTGCGACGTGTGCACGAAAGAACACGTGGAAGGTGGCCAGCGTACGTATGCGAATGCCATTGCACAGCTGCGAAGCGCATTCAACACGCGAACTCCTGACCGACGAGCTAGAGGTGACAGGAGGGGAGGGGGGGGGGGGGGGGGCGGGGGGCGATATACGTCCTATTGCAGTACACAATACAGTGGATAGCGGGACCATGTGGAAAGTAAGCAACACTCGCAAGATGTGAGGGTACGCACCGTAAAATGAATCAATACGCAGAACACCACAGTGTGCGCGAAGTGAACTATGTTGAGATGGTTGCAATTAGGCAACGCTACACGAATTCCTAGATTCATATACAATTACAGGCAGGTAAGGCGCAACGTGGGTTAGGTTAGGGCGCAACGTGGGTTAGGTTAGGGCGCAACGTGGGTTAGGTTTGGGCGCAACGTGGGTTAGGTTAGGGCGCAACGTGGGTTAGGTTAGGGCGCAACGTGGGTTAGGTTAGGGCCCAACGTAGGTTAGGTTAGGGCGCAACGTAGGTTAGGTTAGGGCGCAACGTAGGTTAGGTTAGGGCGCAACGTAGGTTAGGTTAGGGCGCAACGTAGGTTAGGTTAGGGCGCAACGTAGGTTAGGTTAGGGCGCAACGTAGGTTAGGTTAGGGCGCAACGTGGGTTAGGTTAGGGCGCAACGTGGGTTAGGTTTGGGCGCAACGTGGGTTAGGTTAGGGCGCAACGTGGGTTAGGTTAGGGCGCAACGTGGGTTAGGTTAGGGCCCAACGTAGGTTAGGTTAGGGCGCAACGTAGGTTAGGTTAGGGCGCAACGTAGGTTAGGTTAGGGCGCAACGTAGGTTAGGTTAGGGCGCAACGTAGGTTAGGTTAGGGCGCAACGTAGGTTAGGTTAGGGCGCAACGTAGGTTAGGTTAGGGCGCAACGTGGGTTAGGTTAGGGCGCAACGTGGGTTAGGTTAAGGCGCAACGTGGGTTAGGTTAGGGCGCAACGTGGGTTAGGTTAGGGCGCAACTTGGGTTAGGTTAAGGCGCAACTTGGGTTAGGTTAAGGCGCAACTTGGGTTAGGTTAAGGCGCAACTTGGGTTAGGTTAAGGCGCAACTTGGGTTAGGTTAAGGCGCAACTTGGGTTAGGTTAAGGCGCAACTTGGGTTAGGTTAAGGCGCAACTTGGGTTAGGTTAAGGCGCAACTTGGGTTAGGTTAAGGCAGAAGTTGGGTTAGGTTAAGGCAGAAGTTGGGTTAGGTTAAGGCAGAAGTTGGTTAGGTTAAGGCAGAAGTTGGGTTAGGTTAAGGCGCAACTTGGGTTAGGTTAAGGCGCAACTTGGGTTAGGTTAAGGCGCAACTTGGGTTAGGTTAAGGCGCAACTTGGGTTAGGTTAAGGCGCAACTTGGGTTAGGTTAAGGCGCAACTTGGGTTAGGTTAAGGCGCAACTTGGGTTAGGTTAAGGCGCAACTTGGGTTAGGTTAAGGCAGAAGTTGGGTTAGGTTAAGGCAGAAGTTGGGTTAGGTTAAGGCAGAAGTTGGGTTAGGTTAAGGCAGAAGTTGGGTTAGGTTAAGGCAGAAGTTGGGTTAGGTTAAGGCAGAAGTTGGGTTAGGTTAAGGCAGAAGTTGGGTTAGGTTAAGGCAGAAGTTGGGTTAAGGGATGGTGTGTGTGGGGGGGGGGTGGGGTGGCGAGGTTCGTTGATAGTGATGGTAGTAAGTGGACGCCTGAGGCACTATCAGATATGTCACGTCAGTTGCACTTGTGGCTCATGGCAGGTGGCGCGCCCGTTCTGTGTTTGTGGCAAAGGAGTGGCACACCTGTGTCTTTCATTCCTGCCATTGTTTATGTGCTGTGAGATGCGGCAGTGTGGTGCTGTTGGGTGCACCCCTGTGTAGGACATGTGTGGGTGTTGGTGGCGTATCTGAGCAATGGTGGTTGTAGGAAGAGTGGGATATTCAGTTTTCTGGTTCGACGTCCCGGTCTGGTTATCATAGTGTGGATGGTGTACTGTGGCCGAGAGGATGCACTGGATGTTGTTCCATGCTGGTACTTAGATGTTGTGTCTGCGTCTGTTACAGGCATAGACTAGTGGGTGATGGAGTGTGTGGGTGACGTGTGGTTGACATTGTGTGCACAGACGTTCAGCATGTATAGGGACAGTTGTATGTGTTATCTATATTCCGATGACTGCGCGTATTACTAAGCACCGCCGCGTATAAGCTTAATGTATGTATAGTCAATGCCTGTTCTATCTCTGTACAGTAGTAGCGGTGCGACTGCACTAGCTAGCTACACCTCGCGGCATCGTCCCCCGGTGTATGGCATATGATTATAAACATTCTGTCTATTAGTCAAAACCGGTGGTGTGACTACGTCACATGTTTGAGGTGGGGGGACGCAACACCGTGCCGGTGGGTCAGGGCTGCGAAACACTTTCCCCACACTGGGGGCTCGGACCCTCATTACTCGTCCCAGTAATATATTGCGGAGCGCACATAGCCATTGCCCAGAGTCTTTGCGACTGCGAGTGCAACGCCCACGGGGACCGACGTGGATGGGGCGGCCCATAGCTGATCGCTCAGCATCGGAATCCGTACAGTGAGCGACGCGGTCGCGCACAGACTTAGAGCACGTTTAGGGACAGCGGGAATGTCGAATATTGGATAAAACTCTTCATGAAACGCAAGATATAGGTGTGGATTGCAACTTACGAGTGCGGGAAACGTCCGCCGTTCATCCGCTGGACTTGCGATTTTGGTGGGTGGGGTGGGGCACGTACGGGTGCGGGTGGCGTGATTGTCGGTCGACGACTTCGTGGTGGACAGAGGATGCCGTCTTTGTGGGTGGCGTCGGACAATGTGTACTGTGCGCCCAGCGATGTCGTATTCAGCTTGGCGTCTCATAGATGGCGGT
>NC_064620.1:306309019-306311519 GCF_023898315.1 Schistocerca nitens
CCTGATTCCCCGTTACCCGTTACAACCATGGTAGGCGCAGAACCTACCATCGACAGTTGATAAGGCAGACATTTGAAAGATGCGTCGCCGGTACGAAGACCGTGCGATCAGCCCAAAGTTATTCAGAGTCACCAAGGCAAACGGACCGGACGAGCCGACCGATTGGTTTTGATCTAATAAAAGCGTCCCTTCCATCTCTGGTCGGGACTCTGTTTGCATGTATTAGCTCTAGAATTACCACAGTTATCCAAGTAACGTGGGTACGATCTAAGGAACCATAACTGATTTAATGAGCCATTCGCGGTTTCACCTTAATGCGGCTTGTACTGAGACATGCATGGCTTAATCTTTGAGACAAGCATATGACTACTGGCAGGATCAACCAGGGAGCTGCGTCAACTAGAGCTGAGCAGCCGGCCGCCCGGGAGTGTGTCCCGGGGGCCCGCGCGAACACGCAAGCGTCCGCTCAATTATTCTGCAAACAGGAGGAGGCTGGGCTCCCCTGCACGATACACCTCGAAACCCTCTCAGGTCCCGGCGGCGCGCAGCGCCGTCCTAAGTACTTGGTCGGGTTCGAGAGAGGCGCAATCGCCCGGAGATAGGCGAGTAGACGCTTTCAGTGCGACCACCCGTGCTCCCAACTGAGCTTGCCGCTGCCGACAGAGGCCCGGGAGCGTGCTGTCGTGGTGTTGCCGGCGGGAGACAACACGCGGCCACAAACAGTGACCGGGCAGCTCCAACGCCAGCGCCACAGAGGGGCAGAGCCCCACTTGGGTGCCAAAGCGAACTCTCCCAGCACAGCGCACGCGCCAACACATCCGCACAGCTGCGATACAAACCACCTGCGAGAACCGCGGGGGCGACCGAGCAGCAGACGGCGTCGCGGCGCCGAGTGCCGGGCGGCGGCGCATCCTCAACGCACACAGTCCTCAATCGGACCAGCACACTGCAGATGTCCACCGCGCTTCGCACCGGGCCCGGGAGGACCCACTTTGGCCGCACGGCGCCGCGCGCTGGGTGCGCCGGCACGCAGATGCGCCGCCTGCCGCCTCCGTCAGCCGGCGCGCCTGCCACTGGGCGCCCCCACCAGCCGGCTGCCGCGCGTGCGCCCACGCAGCGCGCGGCCAGCACGCCGGGCGCCCCCCCCTCACCGGCCGGGGACGGTCCCACCCAGCCACCGCCGCGTATCGCTTCATACCCACATGCCCACTCACGTTCGTGGGTATGACGGGTGTCGCTGAAGCAACCGGTTAATACCTGTACCGATCGTCGATATCAACGATTCACCTCCAGCGCGAACAACCGCGCAACAACGGATTTCCAGTTCATTTGCGTAACTTGGGCAGCAAACGTAGACATCCATCTACATTTGCGACTTCTACGAGTCTTGCATGCCTGGATGTTGTGTGTCACGACGCACTCCATCAGCATACATACACGCTGCGACGTGTGCACGAAAGAACACGTGGAAGGTGGCCAGCGTACGTATGCGAATGCCATTGCACAGCTGCGAAGCGCATTCAACACGCGAACTCCTGACCGACGAGCTAGAGGTGACAGGAGGGGAGGGGGGGGGGGGGGGCGGGGGCGATATACGTCCTATTGCAGTACACAATACAGTGGATAGCGGGACCATGTGGAAAGTAAGCAACACTCGCAAGATGTGAGGGTACGCACCGTAAAATGAATCAATACGCAGAACACCACAGTGTGCGCGAAGTGAACTATGTTGAGATGGTTGCAATTAGGCAACGCTACACGAATTCCTAGATTCATATAACTAACAATTACAGGGCAGGTTAAGGCGCAACGTGGGTTAGGTTAGGGCGCAACGTGGGTTAGGTTAGGGCGCAACGTGGGTTAGGTTTGGGCGCAACGTGGGTTAGGTTAGGGCGCAACGTGGGTTAGGTTAGGGCGCAACGTGGGTTAGGTTAGGGCCCAACGTAGGTTAGGTTAGGGCGCAACGTAGGTTAGGTTAGGGCGCAACGTAGGTTAGGTTAGGGCGCAACGTAGGTTAGGTTAGGGCGCAACGTAGGTTAGGTTAGGGCGCAACGTAGGTTAGGTTAGGGCGCAACGTAGGTTAGGTTAGGGCGCAACGTGGGTTAGGTTAGGGCGCAACGTGGGTTAGGTTTGGGCGCAACGTGGGTTAGGTTAGGGCGCAACGTGGGTTAGGTTAGGGCGCAACGTGGGTTAGGTTAGGGCCCAACGTAGGTTAGGTTAGGGCGCAACGTAGGTTAGGTTAGGGCGCAACGTAGGTTAGGTTAGGGCGCAACGTAGGTTAGGTTAGGGCGCAACGTAGGTTAGGTTAGGGCGCAACGTAGGTTAGGTTAGGGCGCAACGTAGGTTAGGTTAGGGCGCAACGTGGGTTAGGTTAGGGCGCAACGTGGGTTAGGTTAAGGCGCAACGTGGGTTAGGTTAGGGCGCAACGTGGGTTAGGTTAGGGCGCAACTTGGGTTAGGTTAAGGCGCAACTTGGGTTAGGTTAAGGCGCAACTTGGGTT
>NC_064620.1:306321519-306324019 GCF_023898315.1 Schistocerca nitens
TGCCGCTGCCGACAGAGGCCCGGGAGCGTGCTGTCGTGGTGTTGCCGGCGGGAGACAACACGCGGCCACAAACAGTGACCGGGCAGCTCCAACGCCAGCGCCACAGAGGGGCAGAGCCCCACTTGGGTGCCAAAGCGAACTCTCCCAGCACAGCGCACGCGCCAACACATCCGCACAGCTGCGATACAAACCACCTGCGAGAACCGCGGGGGCGACCGAGCAGCAGACGGCGTCGCGGCGCCGAGTGCCGGGCGGCGGCGCATCCTCAACGCACACAGTCCTCAATCGGACCAGCACACTGCAGATGTCCACCGCGCTTCGCACCGGGCCCGGGAGGACCCACTTTGGCCGCACGGCGCCGCGCGCTGGGTGCGCCGGCACGCAGATGCGCCGCCTGCCGCCTCCGTCAGCCGGCGCGCCTGCCACTGGGCGCCCCCACCAGCCGGCTGCCGCGCGTGCGCCCACGCAGCGCGCGGCCAGCACGCCGGGCGCCCCCCCCCTCACCGGCCGGGGACGGTCCCACCCAGCCACCGCCGCGTATCGCTTCATACCCACATGCCCACTCACGTTCGTGGGTATGACGGGTGTCGCTGAAGCAACCGGTTAATACCTGTACCGATCGTCGATATCAACGATTCACCTCCAGCGCGAACAACCGCGCAACAACGGATTTCCAGTTCATTTGCGTAACTTGGGCAGCAAACGTAGACATCCATCTACATTTGCGACTTCTACGAGTCTTGCATGCCTGGATGTTGTGTGTCACGACGCACTCCATCAGCATACATACACGCTGCGACGTGTGCACGAAAGAACACGTGGAAGGTGGCCAGCGTACGTATGCGAATGCCATTGCACAGCTGCGAAGCGCATTCAACACGCGAACTCCTGACCGACGAGCTAGAGGTGACAGGAGGGGAGGGGGGGGGGGGGGGCGGGGGCGATATACGTCCTATTGCAGTACACAATACAGTGGATAGCGGGACCATGTGGAAAGTAAGCAACACTCGCAAGATGTGAGGGTACGCACCGTAAAATGAATCAATACGCAGAACACCACAGTGTGCGCGAAGTGAACTATGTTGAGATGGTTGCAATTAGGCAACGCTACACGAATTCCTAGATTCATATAACTAACAATTACAGGGCAGGTTAAGGCGCAACGTGGGTTAGGTTAGGGCGCAACGTGGGTTAGGTTAGGGCGCAACGTGGGTTAGGTTTGGGCGCAACGTGGGTTAGGTTAGGGCGCAACGTGGGTTAGGTTAGGGCGCAACGTGGGTTAGGTTAGGGCCCAACGTAGGTTAGGTTAGGGCGCAACGTAGGTTAGGTTAGGGCGCAACGTAGGTTAGGTTAGGGCGCAACGTAGGTTAGGTTAGGGCGCAACGTAGGTTAGGTTAGGGCGCAACGTAGGTTAGGTTAGGGCGCAACGTAGGTTAGGTTAGGGCGCAACGTGGGTTAGGTTAGGGCGCAACGTGGGTTAGGTTAAGGCGCAACGTGGGTTAGGTTAAGGCGCAACGTGGGTTAGGTTAGGGCGCAACTTGGGTTAGGTTAAGGCGCAACTTGGGTTAGGTTAAGGCGCAACTTGGGTTAGGTTAAGGCGCAACTTGGGTTAGGTTAAGGCGCAACTTGGGTTAGGTTAAGGCGCAACTTGGGTTAGGTTAAGGCGCAACTTGGGTTAGGTTAAGGCGCAACTTGGGTTAGGTTAAGGCGCAACTTGGGTTAGGTTAAGGCGCAACTTGGGTTAGGTTAAGGCAGAAGTTGGGTTAGGTTAAGGCAGAAGTTGGGTTAGGTTAAGGCAGAAGTTGGGTTAGGTTAAGGCAGAAGTTGGGTTAGGTTAAGGCGCAACTTGGGTTAGGTTAAGGCGCAACTTGGGTTAGGTTAAGGCGCAACTTGGGTTAGGTTAAGGCGCAACTTGGGTTAGGTTAAGGCGCAACTTGGGTTAGGTTAAGGCGCAACTTGGGTTAGGTTAAGGCGCAACTTGGGTTAGGTTAAGGCGCAACTTGGGTTAGGTTAAGGCAGAAGTTGGGTTAGGTTAAGGCAGAAGTTGGGTTAGGTTAAGGCAGAAGTTGGGTTAGGTTAAGGCAGAAGTTGGGTTAGGTTAAGGCAGAAGTTGGGTTAGGTTAAGGCAGAAGTTGGGTTAGGTTAAGGCAGAAGTTGGGTTAGGTTAAGGCAGAAGTTGGGTTAAGGGATGGTGTGTGTGGGGGGGGGGTGGGGTGGCGAGGTTCGTTGATAGTGATGGTAGTAAGTGGACGCCTGAGGCACTATCAGATATGTCACGTCAGTTGCACTTGTGGCTCATGGCAGGTGGCGCGCCCGTTCTGTGTTTGTGGCAAAGGAGTGGCACACCTGTGTCTTTCATTCCTGCCATTGTTTATGTGCTGTGAGATGCGGCAGTGTGGTGCTGTTGGGTGCACCCCTGTGTAGGACATGTGTGGGTGTTGGTGGCGTATCTGAGCAATGGTGGTTGTAGGAAGAGTGGGATATTCAGTTTTCTGGTTCG
>NC_064620.1:306331519-306336519 GCF_023898315.1 Schistocerca nitens
TCAATCCTTCCGGTGTCCGGGCCTGGTGAGGTTTCCCGTGTTGAGTCAAATTAAGCCGCAGGCTCCACTCCTGGTGGTGCCCTTCCGTCAATTCCTTTAAGTTTCAGCTTTGCAACCATACTTCCCCCGGAACCCAAAAGCTTTGGTTTCCCGGAGGCTGCCCGCCGAGTCATCGGAGGAACTGCGGCGGATCGCTGGCTGGCATCGTTTATGGTTAGAACTAGGGCGGTATCTGATCGCCTTCGAACCTCTAACTTTCGTTCTTGATTAATGAAAACATACTTGGCAAATGCTTTCGCTTCTGTTCGTCTTGCGACGATCCAAGAATTTCACCTCTAACGTCGCAATACGAATGCCCCCGCCTGTCCCTATTAATCATTACCTCGGGTTCCGAAAACCAACAAAATAGAACCGAGGTCCTATTCCATTATTCCTTGCACACAGTATTCAGGCGGGCTTGCCTGCTTTAAGCACTCTAATTTGTTCAAAGTAAACGTGCCGGCCCACCGAGACACTCAATAAAGAGCACCCTGGTAGGATTTCAACGGGGTCCGCCTCGGGACGCACGAGCACGCACGAGGCGGTCGCACGCCTTCGGCTCGCCCCACCGGCAGGACGTCCCACGATACATGCCAGTTAAACACCGACGGGCGGTGAACCAACAGCGTGGGACACAAATCCAACTACGAGCTTTTTAACCGCAACAACTTTAATATACGCTATTGGAGCTGGAATTACCGCGGCTGCTGGCACCAGACTTGCCCTCCAATAGATACTCGTTAAAGGATTTAAAGTGTACTCATTCCGATTACGGGGCCTCGGATGAGTCCCGTATCGTTATTTTTCGTCACTACCTCCCCGTGCCGGGAGTGGGTAATTTGCGCGCCTGCTGCCTTCCTTGGATGTGGTAGCCGTTTCTCAGGCTCCCTCTCCGGAATCGAACCCTGATTCCCCGTTACCCGTTACAACCATGGTAGGCGCAGAACCTACCATCGACAGTTGATAAGGCAGACATTTGAAAGATGCGTCGCCGGTACGAAGACCGTGCGATCAGCCCAAAGTTATTCAGAGTCACCAAGGCAAACGGACCGGACGAGCCGACCGATTGGTTTTGATCTAATAAAAGCGTCCCTTCCATCTCTGGTCGGGACTCTGTTTGCATGTATTAGCTCTAGAATTACCACAGTTATCCAAGTAACGTGGGTACGATCTAAGGAACCATAACTGATTTAATGAGCCATTCGCGGTTTCACCTTAATGCGGCTTGTACTGAGACATGCATGGCTTAATCTTTGAGACAAGCATATGACTACTGGCAGGATCAACCAGGGAGCTGCGTCAACTAGAGCTGAGCAGCCGGCCGCCCGGGAGTGTGTCCCGGGGGCCCGCGCGAACACGCAAGCGTCCGCTCAATTATTCTGCAAACAGGAGGAGGCTGGGCTCCCCTGCACGATACACCTCGAAACCCTCTCAGGTCCCGGCGGCGCGCAGCGCCGTCCTAAGTACTTGGTCGGGTTCGAGAGAGGCGCAATCGCCCGGAGATAGGCGAGTAGACGCTTTCAGTGCGACCACCCGTGCTCCCAACTGAGCTTGCCGCTGCCGACAGAGGCCCGGGAGCGTGCTGTCGTGGTGTTGCCGGCGGGAGACAACACGCGGCCACAAACAGTGACCGGGCAGCTCCAACGCCAGCGCCACAGAGGGGCAGAGCCCCACTTGGGTGCCAAAGCGAACTCTCCCAGCACAGCGCACGCGCCAACACATCCGCACAGCTGCGATACAAACCACCTGCGAGAACCGCGGGGGCGACCGAGCAGCAGACGGCGTCGCGGCGCCGAGTGCCGGGCGGCGGCGCATCCTCAACGCACACAGTCCTCAATCGGACCAGCACACTGCAGATGTCCACCGCGCTTCGCACCGGGCCCGGGAGGACCCACTTTGGCCGCACGGCGCCGCGCGCTGGGTGCGCCGGCACGCAGATGCGCCGCCTGCCGCCTCCGTCAGCCGGCGCGCCTGCCACTGGGCGCCCCCACCAGCCGGCTGCCGCGCGTGCGCCCACGCAGCGCGCGGCCAGCACGCCGGGCGCCCCCCCCTCACCGGCCGGGGACGGTCCCACCCAGCCACCGCCGCGTATCGCTTCATACCCACATGCCCACTCACGTTCGTGGGTATGACGGGTGTCGCTGAAGCAACCGGTTAATACCTGTACCGATCGTCGATATCAACGATTCACCTCCAGCGCGAACAACCGCGCAACAACGGATTTCCAGTTCATTTGCGTAACTTGGGCAGCAAACGTAGACATCCATCTACATTTGCGACTTCTACGAGTCTTGCATGCCTGGATGTTGTGTGTCACGACGCACTCCATCAGCATACATACACGCTGCGACGTGTGCACGAAAGAACACGTGGAAGGTGGCCAGCGTACGTATGCGAATGCCATTGCACAGCTGCGAAGCGCATTCAACACGCGAACTCCTGACCGACGAGCTAGAGGTGACAGGAGGGGAGGGGGGGGGGGGCGGGGGCGATATACGTCCTATTGCAGTACACAATACAGTGGATAGCGGGACCATGTGGAAAGTAAGCAACACTCGCAAGATGTGAGGGTACGCACCGTAAAATGAATCAATACGCAGAACACCACAGTGTGCGCGAAGTGAACTATGTTGAGATGGTTGCAATTAGGCAACGCTACACGAATTCCTAGATTCATATAACTAACAATTACAGGGCAGGTTAAGGCGCAACGTGGGTTAGGTTAGGGCGCAACGTGGGTTAGGTTAGGGCGCAACGTGGGTTAGGTTTGGGCGCAACGTGGGTTAGGTTAGGGCGCAACGTGGGTTAGGTTAGGGCGCAACGTGGGTTAGGTTAGGGCCCAACGTAGGTTAGGTTAGGGCGCAACGTAGGTTAGGTTAGGGCGCAACGTAGGTTAGGTTAGGGCGCAACGTAGGTTAGGTTAGGGCGCAACGTAGGTTAGGTTAGGGCGCAACGTAGGTTAGGTTAGGGCGCAACGTAGGTTAGGTTAGGGCGCAACGTGGGTTAGGTTAGGGCGCAACGTGGGTTAGGTTAAGGCGCAACGTGGGTTAGGTTAAGGCGCAACGTGGGTTAGGTTAGGGCGCAACTTGGGTTAGGTTAAGGCGCAACTTGGGTTAGGTTAAGGCGCAACTTGGGTTAGGTTAAGGCGCAACTTGGGTTAGGTTAAGGCGCAACTTGGGTTAGGTTAAGGCGCAACTTGGGTTAGGTTAAGGCGCAACTTGGGTTAGGTTAAGGCGCAACTTGGGTTAGGTTAAGGCGCAACTTGGGTTAGGTTAAGGCAGAAGTTGGGTTAGGTTAAGGCAGAAGTTGGGTTAGGTTAAGGCAGAAGTTGGGTTAGGTTAAGGCAGAAGTTGGGTTAGGTTAAGGCGCAACTTGGGTTAGGTTAAGGCGCAACTTGGGTTAGGTTAAGGCGCAACTTGGGTTAGGTTAAGGCGCAACTTGGGTTAGGTTAAGGCGCAACTTGGGTTAGGTTAAGGCGCAACTTGGGTTAGGTTAAGGCGCAACTTGGGTTAGGTTAAGGCGCAACTTGGGTTAGGTTAAGGCGCAACTTGGGTTAGGTTAAGGCAGAAGTTGGGTTAGGTTAAGGCAGAAGTTGGGTTAGGTTAAGGCAGAAGTTGGGTTAGGTTAAGGCAGAAGTTGGGTTAGGTTAAGGCAGAAGTTGGGTTAGGTTAAGGCAGAAGTTGGGTTAGGTTAAGGCAGAAGTTGGGTTAGGTTAAGGCAGAAGTTGGGTTAGGTTAAGGCAGAAGTTGGGTTAAGGGATGGTGTGTGTGGGGGGGGGGTGGGGTGGCGAGGTTCGTTGATAGTGATGGTAGTAAGTGGACGCCTGAGGCACTATCAGATATGTCACGTCAGTTGCACTTGTGGCTCATGGCAGGTGGCGCGCCCGTTCTGTGTTTGTGGCAAAGGAGTGGCACACCTGTGTCTTTCATTCCTGCCATTGTTTATGTGCTGTGAGATGCGGCAGTGTGGTGCTGTTGGGTGCACCCCTGTGTAGGACATGTGTGGGTGTTGGTGGCGTATCTGAGCAATGGTGGTTGTAGGAAGAGTGGGATATTCAGTTTTCTGGTTCGACGTCCCGGTCTGGTTATCATAGTGTGGATGGTGTACTGTGGCCGAGAGGATGCACTGGATGTTGTTCCATGCTGGTACTTAGATGTTGTGTCTGCGTCTGTTACAGGCATAGACTAGTGGGTGATGGAGTGTGTGGGTGACGTGTGGTTGACATTGTGTGCACAGACGTTCAGCATGTATAGGGACAGTTGTATGTGTTATCTATATTCCGATGACTGCGCGTATTACTAAGCACCGCCGCGTATAAGCTTAATGTATGTATAGTCAATGCCTGTTCTATCTCTGTACAGTAGTAGCGGTGCGACTGCACTAGCTAGCTACACCTCGCGGCATCGTCCCCCGGTGTATGGCATATGATTATAAACATTCTGTCTATTAGTCAAAACCGGTGGTGTGACTACGTCACATGTTTGAGGTGGGGGGACGCAACACCGTGCCGGTGGGTCAGGGCTGCGAAACACTTTCCCCACACTGGGGGCTCGGACCCTCATTACTCGTCCCAGTAATATATTGCGGAGCGCACATAGCCATTGCCCAGAGTCTTTGCGACTGCGAGTGCAACGCCCACGGGGACCGACGTGGATGGGGCGGCCCATAGCTGATCGCTCAGCATCGGAATCCGTACAGTGAGCGACGCGGTCGCGCACAGACTTAGAGCACGTTTAGGGACAGCGGGAATGTCGAATATTGGATAAAACTCTTCATGAAACGCAAGATATAGGTGTGGATTGCAACTTACGAGTGCGGGAAACGTCCGCCGTTCATCCGCTGGACTTGCGATTTTGGTGGGTGGGGTGGGGCACGTACGGGTGCGGGTGGCGTGATTGTCGGTCGACGACTTCGTGGTGGACAGAGGATGCCGTCTTTGTGGGTGGCGTCGGACAATGTGT
>NC_064620.1:306344019-306349019 GCF_023898315.1 Schistocerca nitens
GACAAATCGCTCCACCAACTAAGAACGGCCATGCACCACCACCCACCGAATCAAGAAAGAGCTATCAATCTGTCAATCCTTCCGGTGTCCGGGCCTGGTGAGGTTTCCCGTGTTGAGTCAAATTAAGCCGCAGGCTCCACTCCTGGTGGTGCCCTTCCGTCAATTCCTTTAAGTTTCAGCTTTGCAACCATACTTCCCCCGGAACCCAAAAGCTTTGGTTTCCCGGAGGCTGCCCGCCGAGTCATCGGAGGAACTGCGGCGGATCGCTGGCTGGCATCGTTTATGGTTAGAACTAGGGCGGTATCTGATCGCCTTCGAACCTCTAACTTTCGTTCTTGATTAATGAAAACATACTTGGCAAATGCTTTCGCTTCTGTTCGTCTTGCGACGATCCAAGAATTTCACCTCTAACGTCGCAATACGAATGCCCCCGCCTGTCCCTATTAATCATTACCTCGGGTTCCGAAAACCAACAAAATAGAACCGAGGTCCTATTCCATTATTCCATGCACACAGTATTCAGGCGGGCTTGCCTGCTTTAAGCACTCTAATTTGTTCAAAGTAAACGTGCCGGCCCACCGAGACACTCAATAAAGAGCACCCTGGTAGGATTTCAACGGGGTCCGCCTCGGGACGCACGAGCACGCACGAGGCGGTCGCACGCCTTCGGCTCGCCCCACCGGCAAGACGTCCCACGATACATGCCAGTTAAACACCGACGGGCGGTGAACCAACAGCGTGGGACACAAATCCAACTACGAGCTTTTTAACCGCAACAACTTTAATATACGCTATTGGAGCTGGAATTACCGCGGCTGCTGGCACCAGACTTGCCCTCCAATAGATACTCGTTAAAGGATTTAAAGTGTACTCATTCCGATTACGGGGCCTCGGATGAGTCCCGTATCGTTATTTTTCGTCACTACCTCCCCGTGCCGGGAGTGGGTAATTTGCGCGCCTGCTGCCTTCCTTGGATGTGGTAGCCGTTTCTCAGGCTCCCTCTCCGGAATCGAACCCTGATTCCCCGTTACCCGTTACAACCATGGTAGGCGCAGAACCTACCATCGACAGTTGATAAGGCAGACATTTGAAAGATGCGTCGCCGGTACGAAGACCGTGCGATCAGCCCAAAGTTATTCAGAGTCACCAAGGCAAACGGACCGGACGAGCCGACCGATTGGTTTTGATCTAATAAAAGCGTCCCTTCCATCTCTGGTCGGGACTCTGTTTGCATGTATTAGCTCTAGAATTACCACAGTTATCCAAGTAACGTGGGTACGATCTAAGGAACCATAACTGATTTAATGAGCCATTCGCGGTTTCACCTTAATGCGGCTTGTACTGAGACATGCATGGCTTAATCTTTGAGACAAGCATATGACTACTGGCAGGATCAACCAGGGAGCTGCGTCAACTAGAGCTGAGCAGCCGGCCGCCCGGGAGTGTGTCCCGGGGGCCCGCGCGAACACGCAAGCGTCCGCTCAATTATTCTGCAAACAGGAGGAGGCTGGGCTCCCCTGCACGATACACCTCGAAACCCTCTCAGGTCCCGGCGGCGCGCAGCGCCGTCCTAAGTACTTGGTCGGGTTCGAGAGAGGCGCAATCGCCCGGAGATAGGCGAGTAGACGCTTTCAGTGCGACCACCCGTGCTCCCAACTGAGCTTGCCGCTGCCGACAGAGGCCCGGGAGCGTGCTGTCGTGGTGTTGCCGGCGGGAGACAACACGCGGCCACAAACAGTGACCGGGCAGCTCCAACGCCAGCGCCACAGAGGGGCAGAGCCCCACTTGGGTGCCAAAGCGAACTCTCCCAGCACAGCGCACGCGCCAACACATCCGCACAGCTGCGATACAAACCACCTGCGAGAACCGCGGAGGCGACCGAGCAGCAGACGGCGTCGCGGCGCCGAGTGCCGGGCGGCGGCGCATCCTCAACGCACACAGTCCTCAATCGGACCAGCACACTGCAGATGTCCACCGCGCTTCGCACCGGGCCCGGGAGGACCCACTTTGGCCGCACGGCGCCGCGCGCTGGGTGCGCCGGCACGCAGATGCGCCGCCTGCCGCCTCCGTCAGCCGGCGCGCCTGCCACTGGGCGCCCCCACCAGCCGGCTGCCGCGCGTGCGCCCACGCAGCGCGCGGCCAGCACGCCGGGCGCCCCCCCCTCACCGGCCGGGGACGGTCCCACCCAGCCACCGCCGCGTATCGCTTCATACCCACATGCCCACTCACGTTCGTGGGTATGACGGGTGTCGCTGAAGCAACCGGTTAATACCTGTACCGATCGTCGATATCAACGATTCACCTCCAGCGCGAACAACCGCGCAACAACGGATTTCCAGTTCATTTGCGTAACTTGGGCAGCAAACGTAGACATCCATCTACATTTGCGACTTCTACGAGTCTTGCATGCCTGGATGTTGTGTGTCACGACGCACTCCATCAGCATACATACACGCTGCGACGTGTGCACGAAAGAACACGTGGAAGGTGGCCAGCGTACGTATGCGAATGCCATTGCACAGCTGCGAAGCGCATTCAACACGCGAACTCCTGACCGACGAGCTAGAGGTGACAGGAGGGGAGGGGGGGGGGGCGGGGGCGATATACGTCCTATTGCAGTACACAATACAGTGGATAGCGGGACCATGTGGAAAGTAAGCAACACTCGCAAGATGTGAGGGTACGCACCGTAAAATGAATCAATACGCAGAACACCACAGTGTGCGCGAAGTGAACTATGTTGAGATGGTTGCAATTAGGCAACGCTACACGAATTCCTAGATTCATATAACTAACAATTACAGGGCAGGTTAAGGCGCAACGTGGGTTAGGTTAGGGCGCAACGTGGGTTAGGTTAGGGCGCAACGTGGGTTAGGTTAGGGCGCAACGTGGGTTAGGTTAGGGCGCAACGTGGGTTAGGTTAGGGCGCAACTTGGGTTAGGTGAGGGCGCAACGTAGGTTAGGTTAGGGCGCAACGTGGGTTAGGTTAGGGCGCAACGTGGGTTAGGTTAGGGCGCAACGTGGGTTAGGTTAGGGCGCAACGTGGGTTAGGTTAGGGCGCAACGTGGGTTAGGTTAGGGCGCAACGTGGGTTAGGTTTGGGCGCAACGTGGGTTAGGTTAGGGCGCAACGTGGGTTAGGTTAGGGCGCAACGTGGGTTAGGTTAGGGCCCAACGTAGGTTAGGTTAGGGCGCAACGTAGGTTAGGTTAGGGCGCAACGTAGGTTAGGTTAGGGCGCAACGTAGGTTAGGTTAGGGCGCAACGTAGGTTAGGTTAGGGCGCAACGTGGGTTAGGTTAAGGCGCAACGTGGGTTAGGTTAAGGCGCAACGTGGGTTAGGTTAGGGCGCAACTTGGGTTAGGTTAAGGCGCAACTTGGGTTAGGTTAAGGCGCAACTTGGGTTAGGTTAAGGCGCAACTTGGGTTAGGTTAAGGCGCAACTTGGGTTAGGTTAAGGCGCAACTTGGGTTAGGTTAAGGCGCAACTTGGGTTAGGTTAAGGCAGAAGTTGGGTTAGGTTAAGGCAGAAGTTGGGTTAGGTTAAGGCAGAAGTTGGGTTAGGTTAAGGCAGAAGTTGGGTTAGGTTAAGGCAGAAGTTGGGTTAGGTTAAGGCAGAAGTTGGGTTAGGTTAAGGCAGAAGTTGGGTTAGGTTAAGGCAGAAGTTGGGTTAGGTTAAGGCAGAAGTTGGGTTAGGTTAAGGCAGAAGTTGGGTTAGGTTAAGGCAGAAGTTGGGTTAGGTTAAGGCAGAAGTTGGGTTAGGTTAAGGCAGAAGTTGGGTTAGGTTAAGGCAGAAGTTGGGTTAAGGGATGGTGTGTGTGGGGGGGGGGGGTGGGGTGGCGAGGTTCGTTGATAGTGATGGTAGTAAGTGGACGCCTGAGGCACTATCAGATATGTCACGTCAGTTGCACTTGTGGCTCATGGCAGGTGGCGCGCCCGTTCTGTGTTTGTGGCAAAGGAGTGGCACACCTGTGTCTTTCATTCCTGCCATTGTTTATGTGCTGTGAGATGCGGCAGTGTGGTGCTGTTGGGTGCACCCCTGTGTAGGACATGTGTGGGTGTTGGTGGCGTATCTGAGCAATGGTGGTTGTAGGAAGAGTGGGATATTCAGTTTTCTGGTTCGACGTCCCGGTCTGGTTATCATAGTGTGGATGGTGTACTGTGGCCGAGAGGATGCACTGGATGTTGTTCCATGCTGGTACTTAGATGTTGTGTCTGCGTCTGTTACAGGCATAGACTAGTGGGTGATGGAGTGTGTGGGTGACGTGTGGTTGACATTGTGTGCACAGACGTTCAGCATGTATAGGGACAGTTGTATGTGTTATCTATATTCCGATGACTGCGCGTATTACTAAGCACCGCCGTGTATAAGCTTAATGTATGTATAGTCAATGCCTGTTCTATCTCTGTACAGTAGTAGCGGTGCGACTGCACTAGCTAGCTACACCTCGCGGCATCGTCCCCCGGTGTATGGCATATGATTATAAACATTCTGTCTATTAGTCAAAACCGGTGGTGTGACTACGTCACATGTTTGAGGTGGGGGGACGCAACACCGTGCCGGTGGGTCAGGGCTGCGAAACACTTTCCCCACACTGGGGGCTCGGACCCTCATTACTCGTCCCAGTAATATATTGCGGAGCGCACATAGCCATTGCCCAGAGTCTTTGCGACTGCGAGTGCAACGCCCACGGGGACCGACGTGGATGGGGCGGCCCATAGCTGATCGCTCAGCATCGGAATCCGTACAGTGAGCGACGCGGTCGCGCACAGACTTAGAGCACGTTTAGGGACAGCGGGAATGTCGAATATTGGATAAAACTCTTCATGAAACGCAAGATATAGGTGTGGATTGCAACTTACGAGTGCGGGAAACGTCCGCCGTTCATCCGCTGGACTTGCGATTTTGGTGGGTGGGGTGGGGCACGTACGGGTGCGGGTGGCGTGATTGTCGGTCGACGACTTCGTGGTGGACAGAGGATGCCGTCTTTGTGGGTGGCGTCGGAC
>NC_064620.1:306359019-306364019 GCF_023898315.1 Schistocerca nitens
GCCGCCTGTCCCTCTAAGAAGAAAAGTAATCGCTGACAGCACGAAGGATGTCACGCGACTAGTTAGCAGGCTAGAGTCTCGTTCGTTATCGGAATTAACCAGACAAATCGCTCCACCAACTAAGAACGGCCATGCACCACCACCCACCGAATCAAGAAAGAGCTATCAATCTGTCAATCCTTCCGGTGTCCGGGCCTGGTGAGGTTTCCCGTGTTGAGTCAAATTAAGCCGCAGGCTCCACTCCTGGTGGTGCCCTTCCGTCAATTCCTTTAAGTTTCAGCTTTGCAACCATACTTCCCCCGGAACCCAAAAGCTTTGGTTTCCCGGAGGCTGCCCGCCGAGTCATCGGAGGAACTGCGGCGGATCGCTGGCTGGCATCGTTTATGGTTAGAACTAGGGCGGTATCTGATCGCCTTCGAACCTCTAACTTTCGTTCTTGATTAATGAAAACATACTTGGCAAATGCTTTCGCTTCTGTTCGTCTTGCGACGATCCAAGAATTTCACCTCTAACGTCGCAATACGAATGCCCCCGCCTGTCCCTATTAATCATTACCTCGGGTTCCGAAAACCAACAAAATAGAACCGAGGTCCTATTCCATTATTCCATGCACACAGTATTCAGGCGGGCTTGCCTGCTTTAAGCACTCTAATTTGTTCAAAGTAAACGTGCCGGCCCACCGAGACACTCAATAAAGAGCACCCTGGTAGGATTTCAACGGGGTCCGCCTCGGGACGCACGAGCACGCACGAGGCGGTCGCACGCCTTCGGCTCGCCCCACCGGCAGGACGTCCCACGATACATGCCAGTTAAACACCGACGGGCGGTGAACCAACAGCGTGGGACACAAATCCAACTACGAGCTTTTTAACCGCAACAACTTTAATATACGCTATTGGAGCTGGAATTACCGCGGCTGCTGGCACCAGACTTGCCCTCCAATAGATACTCGTTAAAGGATTTAAAGTGTACTCATTCCGATTACGGGGCCTCGGATGAGTCCCGTATCGTTATTTTTCGTCACTACCTCCCCGTGCCGGGAGTGGGTAATTTGCGCGCCTGCTGCCTTCCTTGGATGTGGTAGCCGTTTCTCAGGCTCCCTCTCCGGAATCGAACCCTGATTCCCCGTTACCCGTTACAACCATGGTAGGCGCAGAACCTACCATCGACAGTTGATAAGGCAGACATTTGAAAGATGCGTCGCCGGTACGAAGACCGTGCGATCAGCCCAAAGTTATTCAGAGTCACCAAGGCAAACGGACCGGACGAGCCGACCGATTGGTTTTGATCTAATAAAAGCGTCCCTTCCATCTCTGGTCGGGACTCTGTTTGCATGTATTAGCTCTAGAATTACCACAGTTATCCAAGTAACGTGGGTACGATCTAAGGAACCATAACTGATTTAATGAGCCATTCGCGGTTTCACCTTAATGCGGCTTGTACTGAGACATGCATGGCTTAATCTTTGAGACAAGCATATGACTACTGGCAGGATCAACCAGGGAGCTGCGTCAACTAGAGCTGAGCAGCCGGCCGCCCGGGAGTGTGTCCCGGGGGCCCGCGCGAACACGCAAGCGTCCGCTCAATTATTCTGCAAACAGGAGGAGGCTGGGCTCCCCTGCACGATACACCTCGAAACCCTCTCAGGTCCCGGCGGCGCGCAGCGCCGTCCTAAGTACTTGGTCGGGTTCGAGAGAGGCGCAATCGCCCGGAGATAGGCGAGTAGACGCTTTCAGTGCGACCACCCGTGCTCCCAACTGAGCTTGCCGCTGCCGACAGAGGCCCGGGAGCGTGCTGTCGTGGTGTTGCCGGCGGGAGACAACACGCGGCCACAAACAGTGACCGGGCAGCTCCAACGCCAGCGCCACAGAGGGGCAGAGCCCCACTTGGGTGCCAAAGCGAACTCTCCCAGCACAGCGCACGCGCCAACACATCCGCACAGCTGCGATACAAACCACCTGCGAGAACCGCGGGGGCGACCGAGCAGCAGACGGCGTCGCGGCGCCGAGTGCCGGGCGGCGGCGCATCCTCAACGCACACAGTCCTCAATCGGACCAGCACACTGCAGATGTCCACCGCGCTTCGCACCGGGCCCGGGAGGACCCACTTTGGCCGCACGGCGCCGCGCGCTGGGTGCGCCGGCACGCAGATGCGCCGCCTGCCGCCTCCGTCAGCCGGCGCGCCTGCCACTGGGCGCCCCCACCAGCCGGCTGCCGCGCGTGCGCCCACGCAGCGCGCGGCCAGCACGCCGGGCGCCCCCCCCTCACCGGCCGGGGACGGTCCCACCCAGCCACCGCCGCGTATCGCTTCATACCCACATGCCCACTCACGTTCGTGGGTATGACGGGTGTCGCTGAAGCAACCGGTTAATACCTGTACCGATCGTCGATATCAACGATTCACCTCCAGCGCGAACAACCGCGCAACAACGGATTTCCAGTTCATTTGCGTAACTTGGGCAGCAAACGTAGACATCCATCTACATTTGCGACTTCTACGAGTCTTGCATGCCTGGATGTTGTGTGTCACGACGCACTCCATCAGCATACATACACGCTGCGACGTGTGCACGAAAGAACACGTGGAAGGTGGCCAGCGTACGTATGCGAATGCCATTGCACAGCTGCGAAGCGCATTCAACACGCGAACTCCTGACCGACGAGCTAGAGGTGACAGGAGGGGAGGGGGGGGGGGCGGGGGCGATATACGTCCTATTGCAGTACACAATACAGTGGATAGCGGGACCATGTGGAAAGTAAGCAACACTCGCAAGATGTGAGGGTACGCACCGTAAAATGAATCAATACGCAGAACACCACAGTGTGCGCGAAGTGAACTATGTTGAGATGGTTGCAATTAGGCAACGCTACACGAATTCCTAGATTCATATAACTAACAATTACAGGGCAGGTTAAGGCGCAACGTGGGTTAGGTTAAGGCGCAACTTGGGTTAGGTTAGGGCGCAACGTGGGTTAGGTTAGGGCGCAACGTGGGTTAGGTTAGGGCGCAACGTGGGTTAGGTTAGGGCGCAACGTGGGTTAGGTTAGGGCGCAACGTGGGTTAGGTTAGGGCGCAACTTGGGTTAGGTGAGGGCGCAACGTAGGTTAGGTTAGGGCGCAACGTGGGTTAGGTTAGGGCGCAACGTGGGTTAGGTTAGGGCGCAACGTGGGTTAGGTTAGGGCGCAACGTGGGTTAGGTTAGGGCGCAACGTGGGTTAGGTTAGGGCGCAACGTGGGTTAGGTTTGGGCGCAACGTGGGTTAGGTTAGGGCGCAACGTGGGTTAGGTTAGGGCGCAACGTGGGTTAGGTTAGGGCCCAACGTAGGTTAGGTTAGGGCGCAACGTAGGTTAGGTTAGGGCGCAACGTAGGTTAGGTTAGGGCGCAACGTAGGTTAGGTTAGGGCGCAACGTAGGTTAGGTTAGGGCGCAACGTGGGTTAGGTTAGGGCGCAACGTGGGTTAGGTTAAGGCGCAACGTGGGTTAGGTTAAGGCGCAACGTGGGTTAGGTTAGGGCGCAACTTGGGTTAGGTTAAGGCGCAACTTGGGTTAGGTTAAGGCGCAACTTGGGTTAGGTTAAGGCGCAACTTGGGTTAGGTTAAGGCGCAACTTGGGTTAGGTTAAGGCGCAACTTGGGTTAGGTTAAGGCGCAACTTGGGTTAGGTTAAGGCGCAACTTGGGTTAGGTTAAGGCGCAACTTGGGTTAGGTTAAGGCAGAAGTTGGGTTAGGTTAAGGCAGAAGTTGGGTTAGGTTAAGGCAGAAGTTGGGTTAGGTTAAGGCAGAAGTTGGGTTAGGTTAAGGCAGAAGTTGGGTTAGGTTAAGGCAGAAGTTGGGTTAGGTTAAGGCAGAAGTTGGGTTAGGTTAAGGCAGAAGTTGGGTTAGGTTAAGGCAGAAGTTGGGTTAGGTTAAGGCAGAAGTTGGGTTAGGTTAAGGCAGAAGTTGGGTTAGGTTAAGGCAGAAGTTGGGTTAGGTTAAGGCAGAAGTTGGGTTAGGTTAAGGCAGAAGTTGGGTTAAGGGATGGTGTGTGTGGGGGGGGGGGTGGGGTGGCGAGGTTCGTTGATAGTGATGGTAGTAAGTGGACGCCTGAGGCACTATCAGATATGTCACGTCAGTTGCACTTGTGGCTCATGGCAGGTGGCGCGCCCGTTCTGTGTTTGTGGCAAAGGAGTGGCACACCTGTGTCTTTCATTCCTGCCATTGTTTATGTGCTGTGAGATGCGGCAGTGTGGTGCTGTTGGGTGCACCCCTGTGTAGGACATGTGTGGGTGTTGGTGGCGTATCTGAGCAATGGTGGTTGTAGGAAGAGTGGGATATTCAGTTTTCTGGTTCGACGTCCCGGTCTGGTTATCATAGTGTGGATGGTGTACTGTGGCCGAGAGGATGCACTGGATGTTGTTCCATGCTGGTACTTAGATGTTGTGTCTGCGTCTGTTACAGGCATAGACTAGTGGGTGATGGAGTGTGTGGGTGACGTGTGGTTGACATTGTGTGCACAGACGTTCAGCATGTATAGGGACAGTTGTATGTGTTATCTATATTCCGATGACTGCGCGTATTACTAAGCACCGCCGTGTATAAGCTTAATGTATGTATAGTCAATGCCTGTTTATCTCTGTACAGTAGTAGCGGTGCGACTGCACTAGCTAGCTACACCTCGCGGCATCGTCCCCCGGTGTATGGCATATGATTATAAACATTCTGTCTATTAGTCAAAACCGGTGGTGTGACTACGTCACATGTTTGAGGTGGGGGGACGCAACACCGTGCCGGTGGGTCAGGGCTGCGAAACACTTTCCCCACACTGGGGGCTCGGACCCTCATTACTCGTCCCAGTAATATATTGCGGAGCGCACATAGCCATTGCCCAGAGTCTTTGCGACTGCGAGTGCAACGCCCACGGGGACCGACGTGGATGGGGCGGCCCATAGCTGATCGCTCAGCATCGGAATCCGTACAGTGAGCGACGCGGTCGCGCACAGACTTAGAGCACTTTAGGGACAGCGG
>NC_064620.1:306369019-306374019 GCF_023898315.1 Schistocerca nitens
GAACGATTTTGTAGGGAACTCCCCAAGGGTCTGTTCCCAGCTGATCGTTCACAAACCTTTCCCAGGATTGGCGCCTTGTAGTGTCTAACAGATCCTTGTATCTCTGCTTCAGACGACGATAAATACGCAGGTGGTATTGTCGTTCGTCGTGGGCAAAGCTCCTTTGATAGTTGCTTCGCGCCCTTCTGACTGACCGTTTGAGCACAGTCAATTCAGGGGTCCATGGGGTGGACTCCCTGTAGATGTATCTCGCTATTCGAGGTACAGCCAGTGTGATAGCCGATTGCACGGAGCTTACCAGCTCCTCCACAGCTTCATCAATATTACCTATATCCTCCCCAAACTCAGGAGGACTGAACACCTGCACGAGTCGGTCCCAATCTGTCCGAGCATAGTTGAACCGTTCCACCCACTCGCCTGGCACATCTGTGATGGTCGTCACTATTTCAAATGTTATACAGTTATGATCACTGACAGTCAGGTGTTCTCTAACTTGCCAGTTATGGACGTGGGGTGCTGCCCTCTCGCTTGCTAGTGTGACATCAATATTTGATGTTGCACCCGCCCTCCCTGAGTAGGTCGGGGGGTATCCAGGCAAGTTTATTACATGCATGTGTGTTTGCATTATCAAATCAACAAGCTCCGCACCCCTACCGTCCTGTACATCACTGTGCCAGAGTGGGGACTTAGCATTAGCATCAAGAGCTACAATTATAGCCTGCCCGGCTAAAACTCTTAGGATCCAATTCAGCTGATCAAGATAAATCTTGATGTCATGTCTGAATTGGCAGTAGACGTTTACAACGTACATACTGTAAGACAGCAGATTGAGTTGTACAACCGTAATATGCTCGGTACAGAATTGACTTAATACCGTAGTTTTTATAGTTTTGTTCAATATTATAATTGCACTCATTGGGTTCCCACCCGAGGAAACCACTTGTGCTGTAGCAGGAAAGCCAGGGACTCGACCCGCACAGGAGTTCGGTTCTTGTATCATAATAACATCTATTTGTTCTTGTTCCGCTAGTTTCCTTAGCTCATGCGCAACCATCTGGCTGCGCATGGCATTTACTTGCACCATTTTAAACATCCCCGTAATCTGTTCTTTGTATAAGTCTATCCAAGAACATCTTGTGGGTTGGACAATCTTTAAGTCCACCACACTTGCGGCCACGTTTCTTGCATGGCACACATGTTACTGCTTTGTCCTTATTAGGACAATCTTTCCTAATATGTCCTGACAGGCCACAGTGGGCACATACGACATTCGGTTCCGTACAATACTTATTTGTGTGGTTTATGTCCTGGCATTTTGTGCAACGTGGCACTGCCAGGTAATCCTTAATATTCAGTGCTGAATAGCCGACGTACAACCGGCCAGCGCGCGTTAATGCTTTCCATAAGTTCGGTGAAACCTCCACAACATGATGTACAGTCAGCTTTCCACGAGGCCCTACTTTAAAACGTAGCTTGAACTCTTCATCAAACTCGTTTCTTGTCATTAACGCATCAAAATTTTGCGTATATACCGCGTCAACCAGGCTGTCTGCTGACATAAATGTAGGTACATCATACACACACATAAGTGGACGACGCTTGCGTGGAGGTTCACACCTAACTTTCTCACTGAGTTGTTTATTGCCTAATATCTTTTGGCTGTCTTCTTGCGAGGCCGTCTCGACTATCAGCACATTCTTTGAGGTACGGACACTGTTGATCCTGATTTTATCTTTCTTTGGATCAACACACTTTTCGAAAGCTGACTTAGCAGCTTTAATGTCTTCACCAGGTTTAGGTTTTATAAAGACCGTAGGCGTTACCTTTTTTATGTTCTCTTGAATTGTCTCTTTGGCTGTCGGTGCCTTGGCTACTGGGGCTCTGGCAACCGCAGCATACGTCCGAGTAGGCTGACTTCTAATCCTTTTATTTTCTTTTTCTAATTCCGATACTCTCCCCTCTAACTGGGAGTGAACAATTGCCCAATTTGCAACGAAGTCTCTTATCTGGTGTATGGCAACGTTGCTAATCTTTCCATTTTTAACACTCGAGTCCAGCAATTTCAAAAATCTCGAGTGTCGCTCAGCGACCGTCATATTCGTCTCGATTTCCGTTTCGGAAGCATCAAGCACATTACCACTCTCTTGATTTTCAGCCATTATCGTATTCAAAGAGAGTGAAAGATGGAGGCCCGTCTCTTGCCCCGGACCGGCCTCTCTGGCATGGGGGGAGGCTACATGCAGCTCGCTCACCGGTCCCGCCCCTTGACCAAGAGCCGCTAATAATTGAGCTGCCAGGTTTAGCACGCCGTGGGTACAGCGCACTAGTCCTCTTCAACAGCCACACCACCACAGTTTTCACCCGCTCCCTTATCGGCGAATGCCACCCGCATTCCGGGAGAGCGGATTCACTCTCCGTCCTTCGCCACTTACTAGTCCAGGTTCCCACCAAAGGCCAAGGACCCGGTCCTACTCAGGTGCCGGGCCGGTCCCCCAGACGTTCGGAGGTCTGGACCCATCTAACCTAACCGGGGACATGTCACCACGCCCCGGCTTGGCGGAGCATGTCCTGAAGTCCAAGACAAGGCGAATGGCCTTCGCCGACTTGGGGCAGGATCCCACCATGGCAAATGCAGCCATCAGAACCAGTGTACAAGTTCTTCAGCACACTGTCGCACCTCCTGTGGCAGCTCCCGGTGACTTCCGCGTCGTGATGGCCGTTGCCGGCCTCCCCTTCGCAGTTGTCCGCCAAGGAATCCTCCGAGCGAGGTCGAGTCGTCGTCCGCGTTGCATCCTCTGAAACTCAGAAGACGCTTCGCAGTCGAACACCCTTCACCGCTCGTGGACATCGGCCTGCTTCCGCATAAGTCCCCTGTGGAGAGAGATTCAGCTTCAGCAGGAACGATGACCGCCATTACTCCCCACTGTGCTTTGCGCGCCAACCGCCTGCACCGACCACAGCCAACATTGCGTATGGCCGGACGGCGCGGCTAAGCCGCCCGGACGCGGCCGGCCGAACCGGGCGCAGCAGGGCCAGCGCCCGCCGCCAGCGTAGCAGCGAGAGCGGACCGCCAGTCAGAGACCAACCGCCCACCCCGCGCCAGCCGGCAGCTCCCGCGCAGCCCAGCCGCACCCGACCCAGCACAGCGCAGCCGGCACAGCAGCGCGCCTGCGCGCAGCCCGGCCGGCGGACGAGCTCCGCCGCTACCCCGGCCAACCGCACTGCCGCCCGACAGTTGCCGAGCGGAGCACGTGCGAGGCCGGCGCCGCAGCAGGGACTCACCACCAGCGAGCCGCACGGGACGCGCCACCGTGCGCACAAGGCAGCTGCCGCGCGCCGACAGCTGTCGACACGCGTCGCTGCAAGCGCACATCCTACGTACGAGCTTGGATACTAGACTTACGAGTCCGACACCTACAAGCGCTCGCAGTAGGTGGAGGCGCACGCTCGGCGTGACAGGCCCGAGTTTGGTCCGTCTGCCTCTGCACGTGTACCTCCATGTGGGAAGATAAACTCCCGTGGCACTTGTGTCTTGGAGCGATGCGTCCCACGTCCGATAAGTCGAGCGCAGTAACACTTCACTCCTGACGGTGAGGATTGTATTCCGTAGCGCACACAGGCAGAGACGGAAACACGTCCTCGCAGAGAGACACTATACAAGTCAGACTTGTGCCCGACATGTTTGCAACCTCTGCAGGTGACACACGCAACATGGCTAGTGCATTGCGAAATGTCCTTACGCGAAAGCGGCGCCCGCCACACCCCGGCCGGAGCCGGGGCGCAGCAAGCGCCGCTAACGCAAAAGCGGCACCCGCCGCACCCCGGCCAGAGCCGAAGCACAACAGGCGCCGCCAAAGCAAAAGCGGCGCTCGCCGCACCCCGGCCGGAGCCAGAGCACAGCAAGCGCCGCCAAAGCAAAAGCGGCGCCCGCCGCACACCGGCCGTGGCCGAATCGCAGCAAGCGCCGCAGAAGCGAGCAAGTGCCATTCGCCGATGAGCAAGGATACTAGACACAAGTGTCCGACACCTTAGCGCCCACGGCGAGCAGAGTGCGAGACTCAGCTTGGAGAGACCGGTTGCCCAGTCCCTCTGCATCTACGTCTGCACCCCGCACGGGAGTCGCCCTTCTCTCATTGGTTTCACCGGTTGCCCGGCTACTCACATCTTACACCACGGGAAGGTTGAGAGATCGGACATTTAGCCGCCCGTCTTCTACCAGTATAGGTGGACTCCACCACTGGTTAGACAGCATAACGGCCTTCGTAAGATAGTAGATAAGGACAGCGGGAATCTCGTTAATCCATTCATGCGCGTCACTAATTAGATGACGAGGCATTTGGCTACATTAAGATGAGTCATAGTTAACTCACGCCGTTTACCCGCGCCTTGCTTGAATTTCTTCAACGTTGACATTCAAAGAGCACTGGGCAGGAATCGCTTTTGGAAGCAGGCTGGATACTGAACGAGGTTCTCCACACGCGACATGTGAAATACCAACGAGCACCAACCACGCGACCCGACCCCTGGGAACCCCAGCTAACGAGTAGACGTGAGCGTCACCGACCCACAGCAGGGAGCTCACCGACGAGAACCGCCAGATCGCGAACCCAGCCGGACCTGTGGGATGACCACCGTGTTACGCCTGAACCCCAGGCGGCAGGGACACTAGGGACGCAGCGGAAAGGACAACGCTGCCACCTAGTGGGGGACTAGTCACCGGGGACGACACCCGGCGGCCGCCAAAAATGAAACGCGCAGGCACTTGGTACGAGAAACGTACCGGTCGCCATACGCACAGAAAATACCCTACCGGGCGGCCGCCACGGAAACAAGTAGCCACAGGACACGAGTCCCAGGTGCAGTGAGAAAGGTTAGAACCACCAGTCTCGGTCGCACCTATGCCCCTCCGTGAAGCGGTTGCTATGCGGGTGTACCCGATGGGTTAATGACCAGTCACCCGGAAGGGGATACCTGGACGGCGCCCGAATGAAGTCCAATGT
>NC_064620.1:306379019-306381519 GCF_023898315.1 Schistocerca nitens
AGGCTCCCTCTCCGGAATCGAACCCTGATTCCCCGTTACCCGTTACAACCATGGTAGGCGCAGAACCTACCATCGACAGTTGATAAGGCAGACATTTGAAAGATGCGTCGCCGGTACGAAGACCGTGCGATCAGCCCAAAGTTATTCAGAGTCACCAAGGCAAACGGACCGGACGAGCCGACCGATTGGTTTTGATCTAATAAAAGCGTCCCTTCCATCTCTGGTCGGGACTCTGTTTGCATGTATTAGCTCTAGAATTACCACAGTTATCCAAGTAACGTGGGTACGATCTAAGGAACCATAACTGATTTAATGAGCCATTCGCGGTTTCACCTTAATGCGGCTTGTACTGAGACATGCATGGCTTAATCTTTGAGACAAGCATATGACTACTGGCAGGATCAACCAGGGAGCTGCGTCAACTAGAGCTGAGCAGCCGGCCGCCCGGGAGTGTGTCCCGGGGGCCCGCGCGAACACGCAAGCGTCCGCTCAATTATTCTGCAAACAGGAGGAGGCTGGGCTCCCCTGCACGATACACCTCGAAACCCTCTCAGGTCCCGGCGGCGCGCAGCGCCGTCCTAAGTACTTGGTCGGGTTCGAGAGAGGCGCAATCGCCCGGAGATAGGCGAGTAGACGCTTTCAGTGCGACCACCCGTGCTCCCAACTGAGCTTGCCGCTGCCGACAGAGGCCCGGGAGCGTGCTGTCGTGGTGTTGCCGGCGGGAGACAACACGCGGCCACAAACAGTGACCGGGCAGCTCCAACGCCAGCGCCACAGAGGGGCAGAGCCCCACTTGGGTGCCAAAGCGAACTCTCCCAGCACAGCGCACGCGCCAACACATCCGCACAGCTGCGATACAAACCACCTGCGAGAACCGCGGGGGCGACCGAGCAGCAGACGGCGTCGCGGCGCCGAGTGCCGGGCGGCGGCGCATCCTCAACGCACACAGTCCTCAATCGGACCAGCACACTGCAGATGTCCACCGCGCTTCGCACCGGGCCCGGGAGGACCCACTTTGGCCGCACGGCGCCGCGCGCTGGGTGCGCCGGCACGCAGATGCGCCGCCTGCCGCCTCCGTCAGCCGGCGCGCCTGCCACTGGGCGCCCCCACCAGCCGGCTGCCGCGCGTGCGCCCACGCAGCGCGCGGCCAGCACGCCGGGCGCCCCCCCCTCACCGGCCGGGGACGGTCCCACCCAGCCACCGCCGCGTATCGCTTCATACCCACATGCCCACTCACGTTCGTGGGTATGACGGGTGTCGCTGAAGCAACCGGTTAATACCTGTACCGATCGTCGATATCAACGATTCACCTCCAGCGCGAACAACCGCGCAACAACGGATTTCCAGTTCATTTGCGTAACTTGGGCAGCAAACGTAGACATCCATCTACATTTGCGACTTCTACGAGTCTTGCATGCCTGGATGTTGTGTGTCACGACGCACTCCATCAGCATACATACACGCTGCGACGTGTGCACGAAAGAACACGTGGAAGGTGGCCAGCGTACGTATGCGAATGCCATTGCACAGCTGCGAAGCGCATTCAACACGCGAACTCCTGACCGACGAGCTAGAGGTGACAGGAGGGGAGGGGGGGGGGCGGGGGCGATATACGTCCTATTGCAGTACACAATACAGTGGATAGCGGGACCATGTGGAAAGTAAGCAACACTCGCAAGATGTGAGGGTACGCACCGTAAAATGAATCAATACGCAGAACACCACAGTGTGCGCGAAGTGAACTATGTTGAGATGGTTGCAATTAGGCAACGCTACACGAATTCCTAGATTCATATAACTAACAATTACAGGGCAGGTTAAGGCGCAACGTGGGTTAGGTTAAGGCGCAACTTGGGTTAGGTTAGGGCGCAACGTGGGTTAGGTTAGGGCGCAACGTGGGTTAGGTTAGGGCGCAACGTGGGTTAGGTTAGGGCGCAACGTGGGTTAGGTTAGGGCGCAACGTGGGTTAGGTTAGGGCGCAACTTGGGTTAGGTGAGGGCGCAACGTAGGTTAGGTTAGGGCGCAACGTGGGTTAGGTTAGGGCGCAACGTGGGTTAGGTTAGGGCGCAACGTGGGTTAGGTTAGGGCGCAACGTGGGTTAGGTTAGGGCGCAACGTGGGTTAGGTTAGGGCGCAACGTGGGTTAGGTTTGGGCGCAACGTGGGTTAGGTTAGGGCGCAACGTGGGTTAGGTTAGGGCGCAACGTGGGTTAGGTTAGGGCCCAACGTAGGTTAGGTTAGGGCGCAACGTAGGTTAGGTTAGGGCGCAACGTAGGTTAGGTTAGGGCGCAACGTAGGTTAGGTTAGGGCGCAACGTAGGTTAGGTTAGGGCGCAACGTGGGTTAGGTTAGGGCGCAACGTGGGTTAGGTTAAGGCGCAACGTGGGTTAGGTTAAGGCGCAACGTGGGTTAGGTTAGGGCGCAACTTGGGTTAGGTTAAGGCGCAACTTGGGTTAGGTTAAGGCGCAACTTGGGTTAGGTTAAGGCGCAACTTGGGTTAGGT
>NC_064620.1:306391519-306394019 GCF_023898315.1 Schistocerca nitens
CGGCGGCGCATCCTCAACGCACACAGTCCTCAATCGGACCAGCACACTGCAGATGTCCACCGCGCTTCGCACCGGGCCCGGGAGGACCCACTTTGGCCGCACGGCGCCGCGCGCTGGGTGCGCCGGCACGCAGATGCGCCGCCTGCCGCCTCCGTCAGCCGGCGCGCCTGCCACTGGGCGCCCCCACCAGCCGGCTGCCGCGCGTGCGCCCACGCAGCGCGCGGCCAGCACGCCGGGCGCCCCCCCCTCACCGGCCGGGGACGGTCCCACCCAGCCACCGCCGCGTATCGCTTCATACCCACATGCCCACTCACGTTCGTGGGTATGACGGGTGTCGCTGAAGCAACCGGTTAATACCTGTACCGATCGTCGATATCAACGATTCACCTCCAGCGCGAACAACCGCGCAACAACGGATTTCCAGTTCATTTGCGTAACTTGGGCAGCAAACGTAGACATCCATCTACATTTGCGACTTCTACGAGTCTTGCATGCCTGGATGTTGTGTGTCACGACGCACTCCATCAGCATACATACACGCTGCGACGTGTGCACGAAAGAACACGTGGAAGGTGGCCAGCGTACGTATGCGAATGCCATTGCACAGCTGCGAAGCGCATTCAACACGCGAACTCCTGACCGACGAGCTAGAGGTGACAGGAGGGGATGGGGGGGGGGCGGGGGCGATATACGTCCTATTGCAGTACACAATACAGTGGATAGCGGGACCATGTGGAAAGTAAGCAACACTCGCAAGATGTGAGGGTACGCACCGTAAAATGAATCAATACGCAGAACACCACAGTGTGCGCGAAGTGAACTATGTTGAGATGGTTGCAATTAGGCAACGCTACACGAATTCCTAGATTCATATAACTAACAATTACAGGGCAGGTTAAGGCGCAACGTGGGTTAGGTTAAGGCGCAACTTGGGTTAGGTTAGGGCGCAACGTGGGTTAGGTTAGGGCGCAACGTGGGTTAGGTTAGGGCGCAACGTGGGTTAGGTTAGGGCGCAACGTGGGTTAGGTTAGGGCGCAACGTGGGTTAGGTTAGGGCGCAACTTGGGTTAGGTGAGGGCGCAACGTAGGTTAGGTTAGGGCGCAACGTGGGTTAGGTTAGGGCGCAACGTGGGTTAGGTTAGGGCGCAACGTGGGTTAGGTTAGGGCGCAACGTGGGTTAGGTTAGGGCGCAACGTGGGTTAGGTTAGGGCGCAACGTGGGTTAGGTTTGGGCGCAACGTGGGTTAGGTTAGGGCGCAACGTGGGTTAGGTTAGGGCGCAACGTGGGTTAGGTTAGGGCCCAACGTAGGTTAGGTTAGGGCGCAACGTAGGTTAGGTTAGGGCGCAACGTAGGTTAGGTTAGGGCGCAACGTAGGTTAGGTTAGGGCGCAACGTAGGTTAGGTTAGGGCGCAACGTGGGTTAGGTTAGGGCGCAACGTGGGTTAGGTTAAGGCGCAACGTGGGTTAGGTTAAGGCGCAACGTGGGTTAGGTTAGGGCGCAACTTGGGTTAGGTTAAGGCGCAACTTGGGTTAGGTTAAGGCGCAACTTGGGTTAGGTTAAGGCGCAACTTGGGTTAGGTTAAGGCGCAACTTGGGTTAGGTTAAGGCGCAACTTGGGTTAGGTTAAGGCGCAACTTGGGTTAGGTTAAGGCGCAACTTGGGTTAGGTTAAGGCGCAACTTGGGTTAGGTTAAGGCGCAACTTGGGTTAGGTTAAGGCAGAAGTTGGGTTAGGTTAAGGCAGAAGTTGGGTTAGGTTAAGGCAGAAGTTGGGTTAGGTTAAGGCAGAAGTTGGGTTAGGTTAAGGCAGAAGTTGGGTTAGGTTAAGGCAGAAGTTGGGTTAGGTTAAGGCAGAAGTTGGGTTAGGTTAAGGCAGAAGTTGGGTTAGGTTAAGGCAGAAGTTGGGTTAGGTTAAGGCAGAAGTTGGGTTAAGGGATGGTGTGTGTGGGGGGGGGGTGGGGTGGCGAGGTTCGTTGATAGTGATGGTAGTAAGTGGACGCCTGAGGCGCTATCAGATATGTCACGTCAGTTGCACTTGTGGCTCATGGCAGGTGGCGCGCCCGTTCTGTGTTTGTGGCAAAGGAGTGGCACACCTGTGTCTTTCATTCCTGCCATTGTTTATGTGCTGTGAGATGCGGCAGTGTGGTGCTGTTGGGTGCACCCCTGTGTAGGACATGTGTGGGTGTTGGTGGCGTATCTGAGCAATGGTGGTTGTAGGAAGAGTGGGATATTCAGTTTTCTGGTTCGACGTCCCGGTCTGGTTATCATAGTGTGGATGGTGTACTGTGGCCGAGAGGATGCACTGGATGTTGTTCCATGCTGGTACTTAGATGTTGTGTCTGCGTCTGTTACAGGCATAGACTAGTGGGTGATGGAGTGTGTGGGTGACGTGTGGTTGACATTGTGTGCACAGACGTTCAGCATGTATAGGGACAGTTGTATGTGTTATCTATATTCCGATGACTGCGCGTATTACTAAGCACCGCCGTGTATAAGCTTAATGT
>NC_064620.1:306404019-306406519 GCF_023898315.1 Schistocerca nitens
GCAACGTGGGTTAGGTTAAGGCGCAACTTGGGTTAGGTTAGGGCGCAACGTGGGTTAGGTTAGGGCGCAACGTGGGTTAGGTTAGGGCGCAACGTGGGTTAGGTTAGGGCGCAACGTGGGTTAGGTTAGGGCGCAACGTGGGTTAGGTTAGGGCGCAACTTGGGTTAGGTGAGGGCGCAACGTAGGTTAGGTTAGGGCGCAACGTGGGTTAGGTTAGGGCGCAACGTGGGTTAGGTTAGGGCGCAACGTGGGTTAGGTTAGGGCGCAACGTGGGTTAGGTTAGGGCGCAACGTGGGTTAGGTTAGGGCGCAACGTGGGTTAGGTTTGGGCGCAACGTGGGTTAGGTTAGGGCGCAACGTGGGTTAGGTTAGGGCGCAACGTGGGTTAGGTTAGGGCCCAACGTAGGTTAGGTTAGGGCGCAACGTAGGTTAGGTTAGGGCGCAACGTAGGTTAGGTTAGGGCGCAACGTAGGTTAGGTTAGGGCGCAACGTAGGTTAGGTTAGGGCGCAACGTGGGTTAGGTTAGGGCGCAACGTGGGTTAGGTTAAGGCGCAACGTGGGTTAGGTTAAGGCGCAACGTGGGTTAGGTTAGGGCGCAACTTGGGTTAGGTTAAGGCGCAACTTGGGTTAGGTTAAGGCGCAACTTGGGTTAGGTTAAGGCGCAACTTGGGTTAGGTTAAGGCGCAACTTGGGTTAGGTTAAGGCGCAACTTGGGTTAGGTTAAGGCAGAAGTTGGGTTAGGTTAAGGCAGAAGTTGGGTTAGGTTAAGGCAGAAGTTGGGTTAGGTTAAGGCAGAAGTTGGGTTAGGTTAAGGCAGAAGTTGGGTTAGGTTAAGGCAGAAGTTGGGTTAGGTTAAGGCAGAAGTTGGGTTAGGTTAAGGCAGAAGTTGGGTTAGGTTAAGGCAGAAGTTGGGTTAGGTTAAGGCAGAAGTTGGGTTAGGTTAAGGCAGAAGTTGGGTTAGGTTAAGGCAGAAGTTGGGTTAGGTTAAGGCAGAAGTTGGGTTAGGTTAAGGCAGAAGTTGGGTTAGGTTAAGGCAGAAGTTGGGTTAGGTTAAGGCAGAAGTTGGGTTAGGTTAAGGCAGAAGTTGGGTTAGGTTAAGGCAGAAGTTGGGTTAAGGGATGGTGTGTGTGGGGGGGGGGGGGTGGGGTGGCGAGGTTCGTTGATAGTGATGGTAGTAAGTGGACGCCTGAGGCACTATCAGATATGTCACGTCAGTTGCACTTGTGGCTCATGGCAGGTGGCGCGCCCGTTCTGTGTTTGTGGCAAAGGAGTGGCACACCTGTGTCTTTCATTCCTGCCATTGTTTATGTGCTGTGAGATGCGGCAGTGTGGTGCTGTTGGGTGCACCCCTGTGTAGGACATGTGTGGGTGTTGGTGGCGTATCTGAGCAATGGTGGTTGTAGGAAGAGTGGGATATTCAGTTTTCTGGTTCGACGTCCCGGTCTGGTTATCATAGTGTGGATGGTGTACTGTGGCCGAGAGGATGCACTGGATGTTGTTCCATGCTGGTACTTAGATGTTGTGTCTGCGTCTGTTACAGGCATAGACTAGTGGGTGATGGAGTGTGTGGGTGACGTGTGGTTGACATTGTGTGCACAGACGTTCAGCATGTATAGGGACAGTTGTATGTGTTATCTATATTCCGATGACTGCGCGTATTACTAAGCACCGCCGTGTATAAGCTTAATGTATGTATAGTCAATGCCTGTTCTATCTCTGTACAGTAGTAGCGGTGCGACTGCACTAGCTAGCTACACCTCGCGGCATCGTCCCCCGGTGTATGGCATATGATTATAAACATTCTGTCTATTAGTCAAATCCGGTGGTGTGACTACGTCACATGTTTGAGGTGGGGGGACGCAACACCGTGCCGGTGGGTCAGGGCTGCGAAACACTTTCCCCACACTGGGGGCTCGGACCCTCATTACTCGTCCCAGTAATATATTGCGGAGCGCACATAGCCATTGCCCAGAGTCTTTGCGACTGCGAGTGCAACGCCCACGGGGACCGACGTGGATGGGGCGGCCCATAGCTGATCGCTCAGCATCGGAATCCGTACAGTGAGCGACGCGGTCGCGCACAGACTTAGAGCACGTTTAGGGACAGCGGGAATGTCGAATATTGGATAAAACTCTTCATGAAACGCAAGATATAGGTGTGGATTGCAACTTACGAGTGCGGGAAACGTCCGCCGTTCATCCGCTGGACTTGCGATTTTGGTGGGTGGGGTGGGGCACGTACGGGTGCGGGTGGCGTGATTGTCGGTCGACGACTTCGTGGTGGACAGAGGATGCCGTCTTTGTGGGTGGCGTCGGACAATGTGTACTGTGCGCCCAGCGATGTCGTATTCAGCTTGGCGTCTCATAGATGGCGGTATCGCCGTTGCAGGAGGCCTAGATGGCGTTATTGTTTGTGGTGCGCTCGACATGGTGGATGTAGTGTTGCCAGATTCGCGTAGATGGCTGTATTGCATGTGGTTTCGTCGTATTTTCATAGGTGGC
>NC_064620.1:306414019-306416519 GCF_023898315.1 Schistocerca nitens
AAGTTATTCAGAGTCACCAAGGCAAACGGACCGGACGAGCCGACCGATTGGTTTTGATCTAATAAAAGCGTCCCTTCCATCTCTGGTCGGGACTCTGTTTGCATGTATTAGCTCTAGAATTACCACAGTTATCCAAGTAACGTGGGTACGATCTAAGGAACCATAACTGATTTAATGAGCCATTCGCGGTTTCACCTTAATGCGGCTTGTACTGAGACATGCATGGCTTAATCTTTGAGACAAGCATATGACTACTGGCAGGATCAACCAGGGAGCTGCGTCAACTAGAGCTGAGCAGCCGGCCGCCCGGGAGTGTGTCCCGGGGGCCCGCGCGAACACGCAAGCGTCCGCTCAATTATTCTGCAAACAGGAGGAGGCTGGGCTCCCCTGCACGATACACCTCGAAACCCTCTCAGGTCCCGGCGGCGCGCAGCGCCGTCCTAAGTACTTGGTCGGGTTCGAGAGAGGCGCAATCGCCCGGAGATAGGCGAGTAGACGCTTTCAGTGCGACCACCCGTGCTCCCAACTGAGCTTGCCGCTGCCGACAGAGGCCCGGGAGCGTGCTGTCGTGGTGTTGCCGGCGGGAGACAACACGCGGCCACAAACAGTGACCGGGCAGCTCCAACGCCAGCGCCACAGAGGGGCAGAGCCCCACTTGGGTGCCAAAGCGAACTCTCCCAGCACAGCGCACGCGCCAACACATCCGCACAGCTGCGATACAAACCACCTGCGAGAACCGCGGGGGCGACCGAGCAGCAGACGGCGTCGCGGCGCCGAGTGCCGGGCGGCGGCGCATCCTCAACGCACACAGTCCTCAATCGGACCAGCACACTGCAGATGTCCACCGCGCTTCGCACCGGGCCCAGGAGGACCCACTTTGGCCGCACGGCGCCGCGCGCTGGGTGCGCCGGCACGCAGATGCGCCGCCTGCCGCCTCCGTCAGCCGGCGCGCCTGCCACTGGGCGCCCCCACCAGCCGGCTGCCGCGCGTGCGCCCACGCAGCGCGCGGCCAGCACGCCGGGCGCCCCCCCCTCACCGGCCGGGGACGGTCCCACCCAGCCACCGCCGCGTATCGCTTCATACCCACATGCCCACTCACGTTCGTGGGTATGACGGGTGTCGCTGAAGCAACCGGTTAATACCTGTACCGATCGTCGATATCAACGATTCACCTCCAGCGCGAACAACCGCGCAACAACGGATTTCCAGTTCATTTGCGTAACTTGGGCAGCAAACGTAGACATCCATCTACATTTGCGACTTCTACGAGTCTTGCATGCCTGGATGTTGTGTGTCACGACGCACTCCATCAGCATACATACACGCTGCGACGTGTGCACGAAAGAACACGTGGAAGGTGGCCAGCGTACGTATGCGAATGCCATTGCACAGCTGCGAAGCGCATTCAACACGCGAACTCCTGACCGACGAGCTAGAGGTGACAGGAGGGGAGGGGGGGGGGGCGGGGGCGATATACGTCCTATTGCAGTACACAATACAGTGGATAGCGGGACCATGTGGAAAGTAAGCAACACTCGCAAGATGTGAGGGTACGCACCGTAAAATGAATCAATACGCAGAACACCACAGTGTGCGCGAAGTGAACTATGTTGAGATGGTTGCAATTAGGCAACGCTACACGAATTCCTAGATTCATATAACTAACAATTACAGGGCAGGTTAAGGCGCAACGTGGGTTAGGTTAAGGCGCAACTTGGGTTAGGTTAGGGCGCAACGTGGGTTAGGTTAGGGCGCAACGTGGGTTAGGTTAGGGCGCAACGTGGGTTAGGTTAGGGCGCAACGTGGGTTAGGTTAGGGCGCAACGTGGGTTAGGTTAGGGCGCAACTTGGGTTAGGTGAGGGCGCAACGTAGGTTAGGTTAGGGCGCAACGTGGGTTAGGTTAGGGCGCAACGTGGGTTAGGTTAGGGCGCAACGTGGGTTAGGTTAGGGCGCAACGTGGGTTAGGTTAGGGCGCAACGTGGGTTAGGTTAGGGCGCAACGTGGGTTAGGTTTGGGCGCAACGTGGGTTAGGTTAGGGCGCAACGTGGGTTAGGTTAGGGCGCAACGTGGGTTAGGTTAGGGCCCAACGTAGGTTAGGTTAGGGCGCAACGTAGGTTAGGTTAGGGCGCAACGTAGGTTAGGTTAGGGCGCAACGTAGGTTAGGTTAGGGCGCAACGTAGGTTAGGTTAGGGCGCAACGTGGGTTAGGTTAGGGCGCAACGTGGGTTAGGTTAAGGCGCAACGTGGGTTAGGTTAAGGCGCAACGTGGGTTAGGTTAGGGCGCAACTTGGGTTAGGTTAAGGCGCAACTTGGGTTAGGTTAAGGCGCAACTTGGGTTAGGTTAAGGCGCAACTTGGGTTAGGTTAAGGCGCAACTTGGGTTAGGTTAAGGCGCAACTTGGGTTAGGTTAAGGCGCAACTTGGGTTAGGTTAAGGCAGAAGTTGGGTTAGGTTACGGCAGAAGTTGGGTTAGGTTAAGGCAGAAGTTGGGTTAGGTTAAGG
>NC_064620.1:306426519-306429019 GCF_023898315.1 Schistocerca nitens
CGCGCCTGCCACTGGGCGCCCCCACCAGCCGGCTGCCGCGCGTGCGCCCACGCAGCGCGCGGCCAGCACGCCGGGCGCCCCCCCCTCACCGGCCGGGGACGGTCCCACCCAGCCACCGCCGCGTATCGCTTCATACCCACATGCCCACTCACGTTCGTGGGTATGACGGGTGTCGCTGAAGCAACCGGTTAATACCTGTACCGATCGTCGATATCAACGATTCACCTCCAGCGCGAACAACCGCGCAACAACGGATTTCCAGTTCATTTGCGTAACTTGGGCAGCAAACGTAGACATCCATCTACATTTGCGACTTCTACGAGTCTTGCATGCCTGGATGTTGTGTGTCACGACGCACTCCATCAGCATACATACACGCTGCGACGTGTGCACGAAAGAACACGTGGAAGGTGGCCAGCGTACGTATGCGAATGCCATTGCACAGCTGCGAAGCGCATTCAACACGCGAACTCCTGACCGACGAGCTAGAGGTGACAGGAGGGGAGGGGGGGGGGGCGGGGGCGATATACGTCCTATTGCAGTACACAATACAGTGGATAGCGGGACCATGTGGAAAGTAAGCAACACTCGCAAGATGTGAGGGTACGCACCGTAAAATGAATCAATACGCAGAACACCACAGTGTGCGCGAAGTGAACTATGTTGAGATGGTTGCAATTAGGCAACGCTACACGAATTCCTAGATTCATATAACTAACAATTACAGGGCAGGTTAAGGCGCAACGTGGGTTAGGTTAAGGCGCAACTTGGGTTAGGTTAGGGCGCAACGTGGGTTAGGTTAGGGCGCAACGTGGGTTAGGTTAGGGCGCAACGTGGGTTAGGTTAGGGCGCAACGTGGGTTAGGTTAGGGCGCAACTTGGGTTAGGTGAGGGCGCAACGTAGGTTAGGTTAGGGCGCAACGTGGGTTAGGTTAGGGCGCAACGTGGGTTAGGTTAGGGCGCAACGTGGGTTAGGTTAGGGCGCAACGTGGGTTAGGTTAGGGCGCAACGTGGGTTAGGTTAGGGCGCAACGTGGGTTAGGTTTGGGCGCAACGTGGGTTAGGTTAGGGCGCAACGTGGGTTAGGTTAGGGCGCAACGTGGGTTAGGTTAGGGCCCAACGTAGGTTAGGTTAGGGCGCAACGTAGGTTAGGTTAGGGCGCAACGTAGGTTAGGTTAGGGCGCAACGTAGGTTAGGTTAGGGCGCAACGTAGGTTAGGTTAGGGCGCAACGTGGGTTAGGTTAGGGCGCAACGTGGGTTAGGTTAAGGCGCAACGTGGGTTAGGTTAAGGCGCAACGTGGGTTAGGTTAGGGCGCAACTTGGGTTAGGTTAAGGCGCAACTTGGGTTAGGTTAAGGCGCAACTTGGGTTAGGTTAAGGCGCAACTTGGGTTAGGTTAAGGCGCAACTTGGGTTAGGTTAAGGCGCAACTTGGGTTAGGTTAAGGCGCAACTTGGGTTAGGTTAAGGCGCAACTTGGGTTAGGTTAAGGCGCAACTTGGGTTAGGTTAAGGCAGAAGTTGGGTTAGGTTAAGGCAGAAGTTGGGTTAGGTTAAGGCAGAAGTTGGGTTAGGTTAAGGCAGAAGTTGGGTTAGGTTAAGGCAGAAGTTGGGTTAGGTTAAGGCAGAAGTTGGGTTAGGTTAAGGCAGAAGTTGGGTTAGGTTAAGGCAGAAGTTGGGTTAGGTTAAGGCAGAAGTTGGGTTAGGTTAAGGCAGAAGTTGGGTTAGGTTAAGGCAGAAGTTGGGTTAAGGGATGGTGTGTGTGTGGGGGGGGGGTGGGGTGGCGAGGTTCGTTGATAGTGATGGTAGTAAGTGGACGCCTGAGGCACTATCAGATATGTCACGTCAGTTGCACTTGTGGCTCATGGCAGGTGGCGCGCCCGTTCTGTGTTTGTGGCAAAGGAGTGGCACACCTGTGTCTTTCATTCCTGCCATTGTTTATGTGCTGTGAGATGCGGCAGTGTGGTGCTGTTGGGTGCACCCCTGTGTAGGACATGTGTGGGTGTTGGTGGCGTATCTGAGCAATGGTGGTTGTAGGAAGAGTGGGATATTCAGTTTTCTGGTTCGACGTCCCGGTCTGGTTATCATAGTGTGGATGGTGTACTGTGGCCGAGAGGATGCACTGGATGTTGTTCCATGCTGGTACTTAGATGTTGTGTCTGCGTCTGTTACAGGCATAGACTAGTGGGTGATGGAGTGTGTGGGTGACGTGTGGTTGACATTGTGTGCACAGACGTTCAGCATGTATAGGGACAGTTGTATGTGTTATCTATATTCCGATGACTGCGCGTATTACTAAGCACCGCCGTGTATAAGCTTAATGTATGTATAGTCAATGCCTGTTCTATCTCTGTACAGTAGTAGCGGTGCGACTGCACTAGCTAGCTACACCTCGCGGCATCGTCCCCCGGTGTATGGCATATGATTATAAACATTCTGTCTATTAGTCAAAACCGGTGGTGTGACTACGTCACATGTTTGAGGTGGGGGGACGCAACACCGTGCC
>NC_064620.1:306436519-306439019 GCF_023898315.1 Schistocerca nitens
CCAACTACGAGCTTTTTAACCGCAACAACTTTAATATACGCTATTGGAGCTGGAATTACCGCGGCTGCTGGCACCAGACTTGCCCTCCAATAGATACTCGTTAAAGGATTTAAAGTGTACTCATTCCGATTACGGGGCCTCGGATGAGTCCCGTATCGTTATTTTTCGTCACTACCTCCCCGTGCCGGGAGTGGGTAATTTGCGCGCCTGCTGCCTTCCTTGGATGTGGTAGCCGTTTCTCAGGCTCCCTCTCCGGAATCGAACCCTGATTCCCCGTTACCCGTTACAACCATGGTAGGCGCAGAACCTACCATCGACAGTTGATAAGGCAGACATTTGAAAGATGCGTCGCCGGTACGAAGACCGTGCGATCAGCCCAAAGTTATTCAGAGTCACCAAGGCAAACGGACCGGACGAGCCGACCGATTGGTTTTGATCTAATAAAAGCGTCCCTTCCATCTCTGGTCGGGACTCTGTTTGCATGTATTAGCTCTAGAATTACCACAGTTATCCAAGTAACGTGGGTACGATCTAAGGAACCATAACTGATTTAATGAGCCATTCGCGGTTTCACCTTAATGCGGCTTGTACTGAGACATGCATGGCTTAATCTTTGAGACAAGCATATGACTACTGGCAGGATCAACCAGGGAGCTGCGTCAACTAGAGCTGAGCAGCCGGCCGCCCGGGAGTGTGTCCCGGGGGCCCGCGCGAACACGCAAGCGTCCGCTCAATTATTCTGCAAACAGGAGGAGGCTGGGCTCCCCTGCACGATACACCTCGAAACCCTCTCAGGTCCCGGCGGCGCGCAGCGCCGTCCTAAGTACTTGGTCGGGTTCGAGAGAGGCGCAATCGCCCGGAGATAGGCGAGTAGACGCTTTCAGTGCGACCACCCGTGCTCCCAACTGAGCTTGCCGCTGCCGACAGAGGCCCGGGAGCGTGCTGTCGTGGTGTTGCCGGCGGGAGACAACACGCGGCCACAAACAGTGACCGGGCAGCTCCAACGCCAGCGCCACAGAGGGGCAGAGCCCCACTTGGGTGCCAAAGCGAACTCTCCCAGCACAGCGCACGCGCCAACACATCCGCACAGCTGCGATACAAACCACCTGCGAGAACCGCGGGGGCGACCGAGCAGCAGACGGCGTCGCGGCGCCGAGTGCCGGGCGGCGGCGCATCCTCAACGCACAGTCCTCAATCGGACCAGCACACTGCAGATGTCCACCGCGCTTCGCACCGGGCCCGGGAGGACCCACTTTGGCCGCACGGCGCCGCGCGCTGGGTGCGCCGGCACGCAGATGCGCCGCCTGCCGCCTCCGTCAGCCGGCGCGCCTGCCACTGGGCGCCCCCACCAGCCGGCTGCCGCGCGTGCGCCCACGCAGCGCGCGGCCAGCACGCCGGGCGCCCCCCCCTCACCGGCCGGGGACGGTCCCACCCAGCCACCGCCGCGTATCGCTTCATACCCACATGCCCACTCACGTTCGTGGGTATGACGGGTGTCGCTGAAGCAACCGGTTAATACCTGTACCGATCGTCGATATCAACGATTCACCTCCAGCGCGAACAACCGCGCAACAACGGATTTCCAGTTCATTTGCGTAACTTGGGCAGCAAACGTAGACATCCATCTACATTTGCGACTTCTACGAGTCTTGCATGCCTGGATGTTGTGTGTCACGACGCACTCCATCAGCATACATACACGCTGCGACGTGTGCACGAAAGAACACGTGGAAGGTGGCCAGCGTACGTATGCGAATGCCATTGCACAGCTGCGAAGCGCATTCAACACGCGAACTCCTGACCGACGAGCTAGAGGTGACAGGAGGGGAGGGGGGGGGGGCGGGGGCGATATACGTCCTATTGCAGTACACAATACAGTGGATAGCGGGACCATGTGGAAAGTAAGCAACACTCGCAAGATGTGAGGGTACGCACCGTAAAATGAATCAATACGCAGAACACCACAGTGTGCGCGAAGTGAACTATGTTGAGATGGTTGCAATTAGGCAACGCTACACGAATTCCTAGATTCATATAACTAACAATTACAGGGCAGGTTAAGGCGCAACGTGGGTTAGGTTAAGGCGCAACTTGGGTTAGGTTAGGGCGCAACGTGGGTTAGGTTAGGGCGCAACGTGGGTTAGGTTAGGGCGCAACGTGGGTTAGGTTAGGGCGCAACGTGGGTTAGGTTAGGGCGCAACTTGGGTTAGGTGAGGGCGCAACGTAGGTTAGGTTAGGGCGCAACGTGGGTTAGGTTAGGGCGCAACGTGGGTTAGGTTAGGGCGCAACGTGGGTTAGGTTAGGGCGCAACGTGGGTTAGGTTAGGGCGCAACGTGGGTTAGGTTAGGGCGCAACGTGGGTTAGGTTTGGGCGCAACGTGGGTTAGGTTAGGGCGCAACGTGGGTTAGGTTAGGGCGCAACGTGGGTTAGGTTAGGGCCCAACGTAGGTTAGGTTAGGGCGCAACGTAGGTTAGGTTAGGGCGCAACGTAGGTTAGGTTA
>NC_064620.1:306449019-306451519 GCF_023898315.1 Schistocerca nitens
GACCACCCGTGCTCCCAACTGAGCTTGCCGCTGCCGACAGAGGCCCGGGAGCGTGCTGTCGTGGTGTTGCCGGCGGGAGACAACACGCGGCCACAAACAGTGACCGGGCAGCTCCAACGCCAGCGCCACAGAGGGGCAGAGCCCCACTTGGGTGCCAAAGCGAACTCTCCCAGCACAGCGCACGCGCCAACACATCCGCACAGCTGCGATACAAACCACCTGCGAGAACCGCGGGGGCGACCGAGCAGCAGACGGCGTCGCGGCGCCGAGTGCCGGGCGGCGGCGCATCCTCAACGCACACAGTCCTCAATCGGACCAGCACACTGCAGATGTCCACCGCGCTTCGCACCGGGCCCGGGAGGACCCACTTTGGCCGCACGGCGCCGCGCGCTGGGTGCGCCGGCACGCAGATGCGCCGCCTGCCGCCTCCGTCAGCCGGCGCGCCTGCCACTGGGCGCCCCCACCAGCCGGCTGCCGCGCGTGCGCCCACGCAGCGCGCGGCCAGCACGCCGGGCGCCCCCCCCTCACCGGCCGGGGACGGTCCCACCCAGCCACCGCCGCGTATCGCTTCATACCCACATGCCCACTCACGTTCGTGGGTATGACGGGTGTCGCTGAAGCAACCGGTTAATACCTGTACCGATCGTCGATATCAACGATTCACCTCCAGCGCGAACAACCGCGCAACAACGGATTTCCAGTTCATTTGCGTAACTTGGGCAGCAAACGTAGACATCCATCTACATTTGCGACTTCTACGAGTCTTGCATGCCTGGATGTTGTGTGTCACGACGCACTCCATCAGCATACATACACGCTGCGACGTGTGCACGAAAGAACACGTGGAAGGTGGCCAGCGTACGTATGCGAATGCCATTGCACAGCTGCGAAGCGCATTCAACACGCGAACTCCTGACCGACGAGCTAGAGGTGACAGGAGGGGAGGGGGGGGGGCGGGGGCGATATACGTCCTATTGCAGTACACAATACAGTGGATAGCGGGACCATGTGGAAAGTAAGCAACACTCGCAAGATGTGAGGGTACGCACCGTAAAATGAATCAATACGCAGAACACCACAGTGTGCGCGAAGTGAACTATGTTGAGATGGTTGCAATTAGGCAACGCTACACGAATTCCTAGATTCATATAACTAACAATTACAGGGCAGGTTAAGGCGCAACGTGGGTTAGGTTAAGGCGCAACTTGGGTTAGGTTAGGGCGCAACGTGGGTTAGGTTAGGGCGCAACGTGGGTTAGGTTAGGGCGCAACGTGGGTTAGGTTAGGGCGCAACGTGGGTTAGGTTAGGGCGCAACGTGGGTTAGGTTAGGGCGCAACGTGGGTTAGGTTAAGGCGCAACTTGGGTTAGGTGAGGGCGCAACGTAGGTTAGGTTAGGGCGCAACGTGGGTTAGGTTAGGGCGCAACGTGGGTTAGGTTAGGGCGCAACGTGGGTTAGGTTAGGGCGCAACGTGGGTTAGGTTAGGGCGCAACGTGGGTTAGGTTAGGGCGCAACGTGGGTTAGGTTAGGGCCCAACGTAGGTTAGGTTAGGGCGCAACGTAGGTTAGGTTAGGGCGCAACGTAGGTTAGGTTAGGGCGCAACGTAGGTTAGGTTAGGGCGCAACGTAGGTTAGGTTAGGGCGCAACGTGGGTTAGGTTAGGGCGCAACGTGGGTTAGGTTAAGGCGCAACGTGGGTTAGGTTAGGGCGCAACTTGGGTTAGGTTAAGGCGCAACTTGGGTTAGGTTAAGGCGCAACTTGGGTTAGGTTAAGGCGCAACTTGGGTTAGGTTAAGGCGCAACTTGGGTTAGGTTAAGGCGCAACTTGGGTTAGGTTAAGGCGCAACTTGGGTTAGGTTAAGGCGCAACTTGGGTTAGGTTAAGGCAGAAGTTGGGTTAGGTTAAGGCAGAAGTTGGGTTAGGTTAAGGCAGAAGTTGGGTTAGGTTAAGGCAGAAGTTGGGTTAGGTTAAGGCAGAAGTTGGGTTAGGTTAAGGCAGAAGTTGGGTTAGGTTAAGGCAGAAGTTGGGTTAGGTTAAGGCAGAAGTTGGGTTAGGTTAAGGCAGAAGTTGGGTTAGGTTAAGGCAGAAGTTGGGTTAGGTTAAGGCAGAAGTTGGGTTAGGTTAAGGCAGAAGTTGGGTTAGGTTAAGGCAGAAGTTGGGTTAGGTTAAGGCAGAAGTTGGGTTAAGGGATGGTGTGTGTGGGGGGGGGGGGTGGGGTGGCGAGGTTCGTTGATAGTGATGGTAGTAAGTGGACGCCTGAGGCACTATCAGATATGTCACGTCAGTTGCACTTGTGGCTCATGGCAGGTGGCGCGCCCGTTCTGTGTTTGTGGCAAAGGAGTGGCACACCTGTGTCTTTCATTCCTGCCATTGTTTATGTGCTGTGAGATGCGGCAGTGTGGTGCTGTTGGGTGCACCCCTGTGTAGGACATGTGTGGGTGTTGGTGGCGTATCTGAGCAATGGTGGTTGTAGGAAGAGTGGGATATTCAGTTTTCTGGTTCGA
>NC_064620.1:306459019-306464019 GCF_023898315.1 Schistocerca nitens
ATCAATCTGTCAATCCTTCCGGTGTCCGGGCCTGGTGAGGTTTCCCGTGTTGAGTCAAATTAAGCCGCAGGCTCCACTCCTGGTGGTGCCCTTCCGTCAATTCCTTTAAGTTTCAGCTTTGCAACCATACTTCCCCCGGAACCCAAAAGCTTTGGTTTCCCGGAGGCTGCCCGCCGAGTCATCGGAGGAACTGCGGCGGATCGCTGGCTGGCATCGTTTATGGTTAGAACTAGGGCGGTATCTGATCGCCTTCGAACCTCTAACTTTCGTTCTTGATTAATGAAAACATACTTGGCAAATGCTTTCGCTTCTGTTCGTCTTGCGACGATCCAAGAATTTCACCTCTAACGTCGCAATACGAATGCCCCCGCCTGTCCCTATTAATCATTACCTCGGGTTCCGAAAACCAACAAAATAGAACCGAGGTCCTATTCCATTATTCCATGCACACAGTATTCAGGCGGGCTTGCCTGCTTTAAGCACTCTAATTTGTTCAAAGTAAACGTGCCGGCCCACCGAGACACTCAATAAAGAGCACCCTGGTAGGATTTCAACGGGGTCCGCCTCGGGACGCACGAGCACGCACGAGGCGGTCGCACGCCTTCGGCTCGCCCCACCGGCAGGACGTCCCACGATACATGCCAGTTAAACACCGACGGGCGGTGAACCAACAGCGTGGGACACAAATCCAACTACGAGCTTTTTAACCGCAACAACTTTAATATACGCTATTGGAGCTGGAATTACCGCGGCTGCTGGCACCAGACTTGCCCTCCAATAGATACTCGTTAAAGGATTTAAAGTGTACTCATTCCGATTACGGGGCCTCGGATGAGTCCCGTATCGTTATTTTTCGTCACTACCTCCCCGTGCCGGGAGTGGGTAATTTGCGCGCCTGCTGCCTTCCTTGGATGTGGTAGCCGTTTCTCAGGCTCCCTCTCCGGAATCGAACCCTGATTCCCCGTTACCCGTTACAACCATGGTAGGCGCAGAACCTACCATCGACAGTTGATAAGGCAGACATTTGAAAGATGCGTCGCCGGTACGAAGACCGTGCGATCAGCCCAAAGTTATTCAGAGTCACCAAGGCAAACGGACCGGACGAGCCGACCGATTGGTTTTGATCTAATAAAAGCGTCCCTTCCATCTCTGGTCGGGACTCTGTTTGCATGTATTAGCTCTAGAATTACCACAGTTATCCAAGTAACGTGGGTACGATCTAAGGAACCATAACTGATTTAATGAGCCATTCGCGGTTTCACCTTAATGCGGCTTGTACTGAGACATGCATGGCTTAATCTTTGAGACAAGCATATGACTACTGGCAGGATCAACCAGGGAGCTGCGTCAACTAGAGCTGAGCAGCCGGCCGCCCGGGAGTGTGTCCCGGGGGCCCGCGCGAACACGCAAGCGTCCGCTCAATTATTCTGCAAACAGGAGGAGGCTGGGCTCCCCTGCACGATACACCTCGAAACCCTCTCAGGTCCCGGCGGCGCGCAGCGCCGTCCTAAGTACTTGGTCGGGTTCGAGAGAGGCGCAATCGCCCGGAGATAGGCGAGTAGACGCTTTCAGTGCGACCACCCGTGCTCCCAACTGAGCTTGCCGCTGCCGACAGAGGCCCGGGAGCGTGCTGTCGTGGTGTTGCCGGCGGGAGACAACACGCGGCCACAAACAGTGACCGGGCAGCTCCAACGCCAGCGCCACAGAGGGGCAGAGCCCCACTTGGGTGCCAAAGCGAACTCTCCCAGCACAGCGCACGCGCCAACACATCCGCACAGCTGCGATACAAACCACCTGCGAGAACCGCGGGGGCGACCGAGCAGCAGACGGCGTCGCGGCGCCGAGTGCCGGGCGGCGGCGCATCCTCAACGCACACAGTCCTCAATCGGACCAGCACACTGCAGATGTCCACCGCGCTTCGCACCGGGCCCGGGAGGACCCACTTTGGCCGCACGGCGCCGCGCGCTGGGTGCGCCGGCACGCAGATGCGCCGCCTGCCGCCTCCGTCAGCCGGCGCGCCTGCCACTGGGCGCCCCCACCAGCCGGCTGCCGCGCGTGCGCCCACGCAGCGCGCGGCCAGCACGCCGGGCGCCCCCCCCTCACCGGCCGGGGACGGTCCCACCCAGCCACCGCCGCGTATCGCTTCATACCCACATGCCCACTCACGTTCGTGGGTATGACGGGTGTCGCTGAAGCAACCGGTTAATACCTGTACCGATCGTCGATATCAACGATTCACCTCCAGCGCGAACAACCGCGCAACAACGGATTTCCAGTTCATTTGCGTAACTTGGGCAGCAAACGTAGACATCCATCTACATTTGCGACTTCTACGAGTCTTGCATGCCTGGATGTTGTGTGTCACGACGCACTCCATCAGCATACATACACGCTGCGACGTGTGCACGAAAGAACACGTGGAAGGTGGCCAGCGTACGTATGCGAATGCCATTGCACAGCTGCGAAGCGCATTCAACACGCGAACTCCTGACCGACGAGCTAGAGGTGACAGGAGGGGAGGGGGGGGGGGGCGGGGGCGATATACGTCCTATTGCAGTACACAATACAGTGGATAGCGGGACCATGTGGAAAGTAAGCAACACTCGCAAGATGTGAGGGTACGCACCGTAAAATGAATCAATACGCAGAACACCACAGTGTGCGCGAAGTGAACTATGTTGAGATGGTTGCAATTAGGCAACGCTACACGAATTCCTAGATTCATATAACTAACAATTACAGGGCAGGTTAAGGCGCAACGTGGGTTAGGTTAAGGCGCAACTTGGGTTAGGTTAGGGCGCAACGTGGGTTAGGTTAGGGCGCAACGTGGGTTAGGTTAGGGCGCAACGTGGGTTAGGTTAGGGCGCAACGTGGGTTAGGTTAGGGCGCAACGTGGGTTAGGTTAGGGCGCAACGTGGGTTAGGTTAAGGCGCAACTTGGGTTAGGTGAGGGCGCAACGTAGGTTAGGTTAGGGCGCAACGTGGGTTAGGTTAGGGCGCAACGTGGGTTAGGTTAGGGCGCAACGTGGGTTAGGTTAGGGCGCAACGTGGGTTAGGTTAGGGCGCAACGTGGGTTAGGTTAGGGCGCAACGTGGGTTAGGTTAGGGCCCAACGTAGGTTAGGTTAGGGCGCAACGTAGGTTAGGTTAGGGCGCAACGTAGGTTAGGTTAGGGCGCAACGTAGGTTAGGTTAGGGCGCAACGTAGGTTAGGTTAGGGCGCAACGTAGGTTAGGTTAGGGCGCAACGTGGGTTAGGTTAGGGCGCAACGTGGGTTAGGTTAAGGCGCAACGTGGGTTAGGTTAGGGCGCAACTTGGGTTAGGTTAAGGCGCAACTTGGGTTAGGTTAAGGCGCAACTTGGGTTAGGTTAAGGCGCAACTTGGGTTAGGTTAAGGCGCAACTTGGGTTAGGTTAAGGCGCAACTTGGGTTAGGTTAAGGCGCAACTTGGGTTAGGTTAAGGCAGAAGTTGGGTTAGGTTAAGGCAGAAGTTGGGTTAGGTTAAGGCAGAAGTTGGGTTAGGTTAAGGCAGAAGTTGGGTTAGGTTAAGGCAGAAGTTGGGTTAGGTTAAGGCAGAAGTTGGGTTAGGTTAAGGCAGAAGTTGGGTTAGGTTAAGGCAGAAGTTGGGTTAGGTTAAGGCAGAAGTTGGGTTAAGGGATGGTGTGTGTGGGGGGGGGTGGGGTGGCGAGGTTCGTTGATAGTGATGGTAGTAAGTGGACGCCTGAGGCACTATCAGATATGTCACGTCAGTTGCACTTGTGGCTCATGGCAGGTGGCGCGCCCGTTCTGTGTTTGTGGCAAAGGAGTGGCACACCTGTGTCTTTCATTCCTGCCATTGTTTATGTGCTGTGAGATGCGGCAGTGTGGTGCTGTTGGGTGCACCCCTGTGTAGGACATGTGTGGGTGTTGGTGGCGTATCTGAGCAATGGTGGTTGTAGGAAGAGTGGGATATTCAGTTTTCTGGTTCGACGTCCCGGTCTGGTTATCATAGTGTGGATGGTGTACTGTGGCCGAGAGGATGCACTGGATGTTGTTCCATGCTGGTACTTAGATGTTGTGTCTGCGTCTGTTACAGGCATAGACTAGTGGGTGATGGAGTGTGTGGGTGACGTGTGGTTGACATTGTGTGCACAGACGTTCAGCATGTATAGGGACAGTTGTATGTGTTATCTATATTCCGATGACTGCGCGTATTACTAAGCACCGCCGTGTATAAGCTTAATGTATGTATAGTCAATGCCTGTTCTATCTCTGTACAGTAGTAGCGGTGCGACTGCACTAGCTAGCTACACCTCGCGGCATCGTCCCCCGGTGTATGGCATATGATTATAAACATTCTGTCTATTAGTCAAAACCGGTGGTGTGACTACGTCACATGTTTGAGGTGGGGGGACGCAACACCGTGCCGGTGGGTCAGGGCTGCGAAACACTTTCCCCACACTGGGGGCTCGGACCCTCATTACTCGTCCCAGTAATATATTGCGGAGCGCACATAGCCATTGCCCAGAGTCTTTGCGACTGCGAGTGCAACGCCCACGGGGACCGACGTGGATGGGGCGGCCCATAGCTGATCGCTCAGCATCGGAATCCGTACAGTGAGCGACGCGGTCGCGCACAGACTTAGAGCACGTTTAGGGACAGCGGGAATGTCGAATATTGGATAAAACTCTTCATGAAACGCAAGATATAGGTGTGGATTGCAACTTACGAGTGCGGGAAACGTCCGCCGTTCATCCGCTGGACTTGCGATTTTGGTGGGTGGGGTGGGGCACGTACGGGTGCGGGTGGCGTGATTGTCGGTCGACGACTTCGTGGTGGACAGAGGATGCCGTCTTTGTGGGTGGCGTCGGACAATGTGTACTGTGCGCCCAGCGATGTCGTATTCAGCTTGGCGTCTCATAGATGGCGGTATCGCCGTTGCAGGAGGCCTAGATGGCGTTATTGTTTGTGGTGCGCTCGACATGGTGGATGTAGTGTTGCCAGATTCGCGTAGATGGCTGTATTG
>NC_064620.1:306469019-306471519 GCF_023898315.1 Schistocerca nitens
CCCACCTCCTCCTGTGCAAACGGAATAACCACACCCTCATCTGGATAGTCTTCTTCCATTTTTAGTCTCAAAAGCGACTGGTATTCATTATCAGAATTTAGATTATCACTTGGTAGCAGAGCTTCCAATAAGTAGTGAGCTGAGTCCCGCCAACCTATTGTTGTAGTTCCATCCGGCTTCTGGAGCGTGGACATGATAAGTGGTGTCTTAATTTTTTCACTGATAATCTTATACGGCAGTCCCCATACATTAATTTCAAATTGTCTTTTAACAAAATTTTCCCAGTGCTTAATTCTTGTACTTATTAGTTCTTGTTTATAGTTTGCTTTTAGTTGTCTGTAGTTTTGCAGCCTTCTTTGTCTCTCTCTATCGCCCAGTGCCCTTTGATATGCTCTTCGAGCACGTCGTACACATCTTCTCAGTTCTGTTAATGTGGAGCTCCAAGGGACCCTTGACTGACGAAAATAGGATCGTCTAGGTATGAAGGAATTCATAAGATTTTGAATTTGATTCTGTATCGTTTCGGCCGCCTCATCAATATCAAAACCATTTCCTCTTGGTACATGTAGCTGTAATTCTTCCCTCATACCTACCCAATCAGCTCTTTTAAAATCAAAAATGGTTCCTGAAAAATCTTCATTTCTATTCATGTCAGATGTCCTTGTAATTTGGAATGTAATCATATTGTGATCGCTTACCGTTACCCTATTCAACACCTGCCAGCCTTGTATCCTACTTAAAACACTTTCGCTAGCCAACGTCACATCTATATTCGATTCCGCGCCTGCTCTGTTTTGATATGTATTTGGGAAGCCGGGCCTATTCATCACTATTAAATTGAGTTCCCCAATTGCATCCTGCAATTCCACTCCTCTCTCATCTGTCTCTCTGCTATTCCAAAGTATCGATTTCGCATTGGCATCTATTGTGAAGATATGGAATCTATTCCCTCCAACCTCTTTGGCTCTTTTCAATCTATCTATGTATGGTTGTATCTCATGTGCATACTGAAAATATGAATTAGTAAGTAAGAATACTCCCTCGGGTGATGTTAACTCCACCGTGATGGAATGCTCGTCATTTACCTGAGAGATTGCTGTAAGCAAAATCTCCCTTTTTAATACCACAATGACTGTCATAGGATTTTCTCCAAACATGATTACCCTAGCAGTAACTGGACTATGAACAAGCTTACCATTTCTGGTATACGGTTCTTGTATGCATAAAACATCCAAACTTCGATCCTCTGCAACCTTCCAGATCTCTGACATGACTGTGATACTACGCATTGCATTAATCTGAGCAACTCTTATCCCAGAATTCCTATTTGACATTAAGGTTGTCGAATATGGTTGTAGAACTTAATTCCAGTCTTATCATACTCATAAACAGTTCTTCCATAGCATTCCACAAACTCTCTGTAAAGATCTTCCTGATTAAATTTTTCGCTACGTCGAGTATATGCACGATTAAGTAACTCGCTTAGTTCTTCCATGTCTGTAGGCAAGTTATTACAACGCAGAAACAATCTATCCGCAGTTCCTGGATACGGAAAACCAATGGTCTTCCCTTTTGGATGTCCTTCTCTGATAATATGTCTAAGGGCCACAACAAGAACACTCATATCTTCCAACCTTGAGAGCCTATAATTCTCTTCCAGATCTGTATATATTAGGTAAGGGTCTATTAGTTTTGTATCACCATCCTTGTCACTATCCTTATCCTTATCACTATCCTTATCACTCAACGACATCTGAGTACTTTCACTTTCTGTAGGAGTGGTCTGAGTACTAATTGACTTCATTAGGGGCTTATCAAAACTTCCATTGTCATTTCTACTTTTCCCTTTCAGCTTAGATAGGGACAGCGGGAATCTCGTTAATCCATTCATGCGCGTCACTAATTAGATGACGAGGCATTTGGCTACCTTAAGAGAGTCATAGTTACTCCCGCCGTTTACCCGCGCTTGCTTGAATTTCTTCACGTTGACATTCAGAGCACTGGGCAGAAATCACATTGCGTCAACACCCGCTAGGGCCATCGCAATGCTTTGTTTTAATTAGACAGTCGGATTCCCCCAGTCCGTGCCAGTTCTGAGTTGATCGTTGAATGGCGGCCGAAGAGAATCCGCGCACCCGCGCGCCCCCGGAGGAGCACGCTAAGGCGGACGCGGCCTCGCAGCAAGGAAGATCCGTGGGAGGCCAAGGCACGGGACCGAGCTCGGATCCTGCACGCAGGTTGAAGCACCGGGGCGCGAACGCCGCACAGGCGCGCGCATCCTGCACCGCCGGCCAGCACGAGGCCGACCAACGGCGAGAGCAGACCACACCCACGCTAAACGCCCGCACTTACCGGCACCCCTACGGCACTCACCTCGCCCAGGCCCGGCAAGTTAGCGCTGACCCACTTCCCGACCAAGCCCGACACGCCCCGATCCTCAGAGCCAACCCTTATCCCGAAGTTACGGATCCAATTTGCCGACTTCCCTTACCTACATTAT
>NC_064620.1:306476519-306479019 GCF_023898315.1 Schistocerca nitens
TCTGCAAACAGGAGGAGGCTGGGCTCCCCTGCACGATACACCTCGAAACCCTCTCAGGTCCCGGCGGCGCGCAGCGCCGTCCTAAGTACTTGGTCGGGTTCGAGAGAGGCGCAATCGCCCGGAGATAGGCGAGTAGACGCTTTCAGTGCGACCACCCGTGCTCCCAACTGAGCTTGCCGCTGCCGACAGAGGCCCGGGAGCGTGCTGTCGTGGTGTTGCCGGCGGGAGACAACACGCGGCCACAAACAGTGACCGGGCAGCTCCAACGCCAGCGCCACAGAGGGGCAGAGCCCCACTTGGGTGCCAAAGCGAACTCTCCCAGCACAGCGCACGCGCCAACACATCCGCACAGCTGCGATACAAACCACCTGCGAGAACCGCGGGGGCGACCGAGCAGCAGACGGCGTCGCGGCGCCGAGTGCCGGGCGGCGGCGCATCCTCAACGCACACAGTCCTCAATCGGACCAGCACACTGCAGATGTCCACCGCGCTTCGCACCGGGCCCGGGAGGACCCACTTTGGCCGCACGGCGCCGCGCGCTGGGTGCGCCGGCACGCAGATGCGCCGCCTGCCGCCTCCGTCAGCCGGCGCGCCTGCCACTGGGCGCCCCCACCAGCCGGCTGCCGCGCGTGCGCCCACGCAGCGCGCGGCCAGCACGCCGGGCGCCCCCCCCTCACCGGCCGGGGACGGTCCCACCCAGCCACCGCCGCGTATCGCTTCATACCCACATGCCCACTCACGTTCGTGGGTATGACGGGTGTCGCTGAAGCAACCGGTTAATACCTGTACCGATCGTCGATATCAACGATTCACCTCCAGCGCGAACAACCGCGCAACAACGGATTTCCAGTTCATTTGCGTAACTTGGGCAGCAAACGTAGACATCCATCTACATTTGCGACTTCTACGAGTCTTGCATGCCTGGATGTTGTGTGTCACGACGCACTCCATCAGCATACATACACGCTGCGACGTGTGCACGAAAGAACACGTGGAAGGTGGCCAGCGTACGTATGCGAATGCCATTGCACAGCTGCGAAGCGCATTCAACACGCGAACTCCTGACCGACGAGCTAGAGGTGACAGGAGGGGAGGGGGGGGGGCGGGGGCGATATACGTCCTATTGCAGTACACAATACAGTGGATAGCGGGACCATGTGGAAAGTAAGCAACACTCGCAAGATGTGAGGGTACGCACCGTAAAATGAATCAATACGCAGAACACCACAGTGTGCGCGAAGTGAACTATGTTGAGATGGTTGCAATTAGGCAACGCTACACGAATTCCTAGATTCATATAACTAACAATTACAGGGCAGGTTAAGGCGCAACGTGGGTTAGGTTAAGGCGCAACTTGGGTTAGGTTAGGGCGCAACGTGGGTTAGGTTAGGGCGCAACGTGGGTTAGGTTAGGGCGCAACGTGGGTTAGGTTAGGGCGCAACGTGGGTTAGGTTAGGGCGCAACGTGGGTTAGGTTAGGGCGCAACGTGGGTTAGGTTAAGGCGCAACTTGGGTTAGGTGAGGGCGCAACGTAGGTTAGGTTAGGGCGCAACGTGGGTTAGGTTAGGGCGCAACGTGGGTTAGGTTAGGGCGCAACGTGGGTTAGGTTAGGGCGCAACGTGGGTTAGGTTAGGGCGCAACGTGGGTTAGGTTAGGGCGCAACGTGGGTTAGGTTAGGGCCCAACGTAGGTTAGGTTAGGGCGCAACGTAGGTTAGGTTAGGGCGCAACGTAGGTTAGGTTAGGGCGCAACGTAGGTTAGGTTAGGGCGCAACGTAGGTTAGGTTAGGGCGCAACGTGGGTTAGGTTAGGGCGCAACGTGGGTTAGGTTAAGGCGCAACGTGGGTTAGGTTAGGGCGCAACTTGGGTTAGGTTAAGGCGCAACTTGGGTTAGGTTAAGGCGCAACTTGGGTTAGGTTAAGGCGCAACTTGGGTTAGGTTAAGGCGCAACTTGGGTTAGGTTAAGGCGCAACTTGGGTTAGGTTAAGGCGCAACTTGGGTTAGGTTAAGGCAGAAGTTGGGTTAGGTTAAGGCAGAAGTTGGGTTAGGTTAAGGCAGAAGTTGGGTTAGGTTAAGGCAGAAGTTGGGTTAGGTTAAGGCAGAAGTTGGGTTAGGTTAAGGCAGAAGTTGGGTTAGGTTAAGGCAGAAGTTGGGTTAGGTTAAGGCAGAAGTTGGGTTAGGTTAAGGCAGAAGTTGGGTTAGGTTAAGGCAGAAGTTGGGTTAGGTTAAGGCAGAAGTTGGGTTAGGTTAAGGCAGAAGTTGGGTTAGGTTAAGGCAGAAGTTGGGTTAGGTTAAGGCAGAAGTTGGGTTAGGTTAAGGCAGAAGTTGGGTTAAGGGATGGTGTGTGTGGGGGGGGTGGGGTGGCGAGGTTCGTTGATAGTGATGGTAGTAAGTGGACGCCTGAGGCACTATCAGATATGTCACGTCAGTTGCACTTGTGGCTCATGGCAGGTGGCGCGCCCGTTCTGTGTTTGTGGCAAAGGAGTGGCACACCTGTGTCTTT
>NC_064620.1:306489019-306491519 GCF_023898315.1 Schistocerca nitens
ACGGCGCCGCGCGCTGGGTGCGCCGGCACGCAGATGCGCCGCCTGCCGCCTCCGTCAGCCGGCGCGCCTGCCACTGGGCGCCCCCACCAGCCGGCTGCCGCGCGTGCGCCCACGCAGCGCGCGGCCAGCACGCCGGGCGCCCCCCCCTCACCGGCCGGGGACGGTCCCACCCAGCCACCGCCGCGTATCGCTTCATACCCACATGCCCACTCACGTTCGTGGGTATGACGGGTGTCGCTGAAGCAACCGGTTAATACCTGTACCGATCGTCGATATCAACGATTCACCTCCAGCGCGAACAACCGCGCAACAACGGATTTCCAGTTCATTTGCGTAACTTGGGCAGCAAACGTAGACATCCATCTACATTTGCGACTTCTACGAGTCTTGCATGCCTGGATGTTGTGTGTCACGACGCACTCCATCAGCATACATACACGCTGCGACGTGTGCACGAAAGAACACGTGGAAGGTGGCCAGCGTACGTATGCGAATGCCATTGCACAGCTGCGAAGCGCATTCAACACGCGAACTCCTGACCGACGAGCTAGAGGTGACAGGAGGGGAGGGGGGGGGGGGCGGGGGCGATATACGTCCTATTGCAGTACACAATACAGTGGATAGCGGGACCATGTGGAAAGTAAGCAACACTCGCAAGATGTGAGGGTACGCACCGTAAAATGAATCAATACGCAGAACACCACAGTGTGCGCGAAGTGAACTATGTTGAGATGGTTGCAATTAGGCAACGCTACACGAATTCCTAGATTCATATAACTAACAATTACAGGGCAGGTTAAGGCGCAACGTGGGTTAGGTTAAGGCGCAACTTGGGTTAGGTTAGGGCGCAACGTGGGTTAGGTTAGGGCGCAACGTGGGTTAGGTTAGGGCGCAACGTGGGTTAGGTTAGGGCGCAACGTGGGTTAGGTTAGGGCGCAACGTGGGTTAGGTTAAGGCGCAACTTGGGTTAGGTGAGGGCGCAACGTAGGTTAGGTTAGGGCGCAACGTGGGTTAGGTTAGGGCGCAACGTGGGTTAGGTTAGGGCGCAACGTGGGTTAGGTTAGGGCGCAACGTGGGTTAGGTTAGGGCGCAACGTGGGTTAGGTTAGGGCGCAACGTGGGTTAGGTTAGGGCGCAACGTGGGTTAGGTTAGGGCGCAACGTGGGTTAGGTTAGGGCCCAACGTAGGTTAGGTTAGGGCGCAACGTAGGTTAGGTTAGGGCGCAACGTAGGTTAGGTTAGGGCGCAACGTAGGTTAGGTTAGGGCGCAACGTGGGTTAGGTTAGGGCGCAACGTGGGTTAGGTTAGGGCGCAACGTGGGTTAGGTTAGGGCGCAACTTGGGTTAGGTTAAGGCGCAACTTGGGTTAGGTTAAGGCGCAACTTGGGTTAGGTTAAGGCGCAACTTGGGTTAGGTTAAGGCGCAACTTGGGTTAGGTTAAGGCGCAACTTGGGTTAGGTTAAGGCGCAACTTGGGTTAGGTTAAGGCAGAAGTTGGGTTAGGTTAAGGCAGAAGTTGGGTTAGGTTAAGGCAGAAGTTGGGTTAGGTTAAGGCAGAAGTTGGGTTAGGTTAAGGCAGAAGTTGGGTTAGGTTAAGGCAGAAGTTGGGTTAGGTTAAGGCAGAAGTTGGGTTAGGTTAAGGCAGAAGTTGGGTTAGGTTAAGGCAGAAGTTGGGTTAGGTTAAGGCAGAAGTTGGGTTAGGTTAAGGCAGAAGTTGGGTTAGGTTAAGGCAGAAGTTGGGTTAGGTTAAGGCAGAAGTTGGGTTAAGGGATGGTGTGTGTGGGGGGGGGTGGGGTGGCGAGGTTCGTTGATAGTGATGGTAGTAAGTGGACGCCTGAGGCACTATCAGATATGTCACGTCAGTTGCACTTGTGGCTCATGGCAGGTGGCGCGCCCGTTCTGTGTTTGTGGCAAAGGAGTGGCACACCTGTGTCTTTCATTCCTGCCATTGTTTATGTGCTGTGAGATGCGGCAGTGTGGTGCTGTTGGGTGCACCCCTGTGTAGGACATGTGTGGGTGTTGGTGGCGTATCTGAGCAATGGTGGTTGTAGGAAGAGTGGGATATTCAGTTTTCTGGTTCGACGTCCCGGTCTGGTTATCATAGTGTGGATGGTGTACTGTGGCCGAGAGGATGCACTGGATGTTGTTCCATGCTGGTACTTAGATGTTGTGTCTGCGTCTGTTACAGGCATAGACTAGTGGGTGATGGAGTGTGTGGGTGACGTGTGGTTGACATTGTGTGCACAGACGTTCAGCATGTATAGGGACAGTTGTATGTGTTATCTATATTCCGATGACTGCGCGTATTACTAAGCACCGCCGTGTATAAGCTTAATGTATGTATAGTCAATGCCTGTTCTATCTCTGTACAGTAGTAGCGGTGCGACTGCACTAGCTAGCTACACCTCGCGGCATCGTCCCCCGGTGTATGGCATATGATTATAAACATTCTGTCTATTAGTCAAAACCGGTGGTGTGACTACGTCACATGTTTGAGGTGGGGG
>NC_064620.1:306499019-306504019 GCF_023898315.1 Schistocerca nitens
TATTCCATGCACACAGTATTCAGGCGGGCTTGCCTGCTTTAAGCACTCTAATTTGTTCAAAGTAAACGTGCCGGCCCACCGAGACACTCAATAAAGAGCACCCTGGTAGGATTTCAACGGGGTCCGCCTCGGGACGCACGAGCACGCACGAGGCGGTCGCACGCCTTCGGCTCGCCCCACCGGCAGGACGTCCCACGATACATGCCAGTTAAACACCGACGGGCGGTGAACCAACAGCGTGGGACACAAATCCAACTACGAGCTTTTTAACCGCAACAACTTTAATATACGCTATTGGAGCTGGAATTACCGCGGCTGCTGGCACCAGACTTGCCCTCCAATAGATACTCGTTAAAGGATTTAAAGTGTACTCATTCCGATTACGGGGCCTCGGATGAGTCCCGTATCGTTATTTTTCGTCACTACCTCCCCGTGCCGGGAGTGGGTAATTTGCGCGCCTGCTGCCTTCCTTGGATGTGGTAGCCGTTTCTCAGGCTCCCTCTCCGGAATCGAACCCTGATTCCCCGTTACCCGTTACAACCATGGTAGGCGCAGAACCTACCATCGACAGTTGATAAGGCAGACATTTGAAAGATGCGTCGCCGGTACGAAGACCGTGCGATCAGCCCAAAGTTATTCAGAGTCACCAAGGCAAACGGACCGGACGAGCCGACCGATTGGTTTTGATCTAATAAAAGCGTCCCTTCCATCTCTGGTCGGGACTCTGTTTGCATGTATTAGCTCTAGAATTACCACAGTTATCCAAGTAACGTGGGTACGATCTAAGGAACCATAACTGATTTAATGAGCCATTCGCGGTTTCACCTTAATGCGGCTTGTACTGAGACATGCATGGCTTAATCTTTGAGACAAGCATATGACTACTGGCAGGATCAACCAGGGAGCTGCGTCAACTAGAGCTGAGCAGCCGGCCGCCCGGGAGTGTGTCCCGGGGGCCCGCGCGAACACGCAAGCGTCCGCTCAATTATTCTGCAAACAGGAGGAGGCTGGGCTCCCCTGCACGATACACCTCGAAACCCTCTCAGGTCCCGGCGGCGCGCAGCGCCGTCCTAAGTACTTGGTCGGGTTCGAGAGAGGCGCAATCGCCCGGAGATAGGCGAGTAGACGCTTTCAGTGCGACCACCCGTGCTCCCAACTGAGCTTGCCGCTGCCGACAGAGGCCCGGGAGCGTGCTGTCGTGGTGTTGCCGGCGGGAGACAACACGCGGCCACAAACAGTGACCGGGCAGCTCCAACGCCAGCGCCACAGAGGGGCAGAGCCCCACTTGGGTGCCAAAGCGAACTCTCCCAGCACAGCGCACGCGCCAACACATCCGCACAGCTGCGATACAAACCACCTGCGAGAACCGCGGGGGCGACCGAGCAGCAGACGGCGTCGCGGCGCCGAGTGCCGGGCGGCGGCGCATCCTCAACGCACACAGTCCTCAATCGGACCAGCACACTGCAGATGTCCACCGCGCTTCGCACCGGGCCCGGGAGGACCCACTTTGGCCGCACGGCGCCGCGCGCTGGGTGCGCCGGCACGCAGATGCGCCGCCTGCCGCCTCCGTCAGCCGGCGCGCCTGCCACTGGGCGCCCCCACCAGCCGGCTGCCGCGCGTGCGCCCACGCAGCGCGCGGCCAGCACGCCGGGCGCCCCCCCCTCACCGGCCGGGGACGGTCCCACCCAGCCACCGCCGCGTATCGCTTCATACCCACATGCCCACTCACGTTCGTGGGTATGACGGGTGTCGCTGAAGCAACCGGTTAATACCTGTACCGATCGTCGATATCAACGATTCACCTCCAGCGCGAACAACCGCGCAACAACGGATTTCCAGTTCATTTGCGTAACTTGGGCAGCAAACGTAGACATCCATCTACATTTGCGACTTCTACGAGTCTTGCATGCCTGGATGTTGTGTGTCACGACGCACTCCATCAGCATACATACACGCTGCGACGTGTGCACGAAAGAACACGTGGAAGGTGGCCAGCGTACGTATGCGAATGCCATTGCACAGCTGCGAAGCGCATTCAACACGCGAACTCCTGACCGACGAGCTAGAGGTGACAGGAGGGGAGGGGGGGGGGGCGGGGGCGATATACGTCCTATTGCAGTACACAATACAGTGGATAGCGGGACCATGTGGAAAGTAAGCAACACTCGCAAGATGTGAGGGTACGCACCGTAAAATGAATCAATACGCAGAACACCACAGTGTGCGCGAAGTGAACTATGTTGAGATGGTTGCAATTAGGCAACGCTACACGAATTCCTAGATTCATATAACTAACAATTACAGGGCAGGTTAAGGCGCAACGTGGGTTAGGTTAAGGCGCAACTTGGGTTAGGTTAGGGCGCAACGTGGGTTAGGTTAGGGCGCAACGTGGGTTAGGTTAGGGCGCAACGTGGGTTAGGTTAGGGCGCAACGTGGGTTAGGTTAGGGCGCAACGTGGGTTAGGTTAAGGCGCAACTTGGGTTAGGTGAGGGCGCAACGTAGGTTAGGTTAGGGCGCAACGTGGGTTAGGTTAGGGCGCAACGTGGGTTAGGTTAGGGCGCAACGTGGGTTAGGTTAGGGCGCAACGTGGGTTAGGTTAGGGCGCAACGTGGGTTAGGTTAGGGCGCAACGTGGGTTAGGTTAGGGCGCAACGTGGGTTAGGTTAGGGCGCAACGTGGGTTAGGTTAGGGCCCAACGTAGGTTAGGTTAGGGCGCAACGTAGGTTAGGTTAGGGCGCAACGTAGGTTAGGTTAGGGCGCAACGTAGGTTAGGTTAGGGCGCAACGTAGGTTAGGTTAGGGCGCAACGTGGGTTAGGTTAGGGCGCAACGTGGGTTAGGTTAAGGCGCAACGTGGGTTAGGTTAGGGCGCAACTTGGGTTAGGTTAAGGCGCAACTTGGGTTAGGTTAAGGCGCAACTTGGGTTAGGTTAAGGCGCAACTTGGGTTAGGTTAAGGCGCAACTTGGGTTAGGTTAAGGCGCAACTTGGGTTAGGTTAAGGCGCAACTTGGGTTAGGTTAAGGCAGAAGTTGGGTTAGGTTAAGGCAGAAGTTGGGTTAGGTTAAGGCAGAAGTTGGGTTAGGTTAAGGCAGAAGTTGGGTTAGGTTAAGGCAGAAGTTGGGTTAGGTTAAGGCAGAAGTTGGGTTAGGTTAAGGCAGAAGTTGGGTTAGGTTAAGGCAGAAGTTGGGTTAGGTTAAGGCAGAAGTTGGGTTAGGTTAAGGCAGAAGTTGGGTTAGGTTAAGGCAGAAGTTGGGTTAGGTTAAGGCAGAAGTTGGGTTAGGTTAAGGCAGAAGTTGGGTTAGGTTAAGGCAGAAGTTGGGTTAGGTTAAGGCAGAAGTTGGGTTAGGTTAAGGCAGAAGTTGGGTTAAGGGATGGTGTGTGTGGGGGGGGGTGGGGTGGCGAGGTTCGTTGATAGTGATGGTAGTAAGTGGACGCCTGAGGCACTATCAGATATGTCACGTCAGTTGCACTTGTGGCTCATGGCAGGTGGCGCGCCCGTTCTGTGTTTGTGGCAAAGGAGTGGCACACCTGTGTCTTTCATTCCTGCCATTGTTTATGTGCTGTGAGATGCGGCAGTGTGGTGCTGTTGGGTGCACCCCTGTGTAGGACATGTGTGGGTGTTGGTGGCGTATCTGAGCAATGGTGGTTGTAGGAAGAGTGGGATATTCAGTTTTCTGGTTCGACGTCCCGGTCTGGTTATCATAGTGTGGATGGTGTACTGTGGCCGAGAGGATGCACTGGATGTTGTTCCATGCTGGTACTTAGATGTTGTGTCTGCGTCTGTTACAGGCATAGACTAGTGGGTGATGGAGTGTGTGGGTGACGTGTGGTTGACATTGTGTGCACAGACGTTCAGCATGTATAGGGACAGTTGTATGTGTTATCTATATTCCGATGACTGCGCGTATTACTAAGCACCGCCGTGTATAAGCTTAATGTATGTATAGTCAATGCCTGTTCTATCTCTGTACAGTAGTAGCGGTGCGACTGCACTAGCTAGCTACACCTCGCGGCATCGTCCCCCGGTGTATGGCATATGATTATAAACATTCTGTCTATTAGTCAAAACCGGTGGTGTGACTACGTCACATGTTTGAGGTGGGGGGACGCAACACCGTGCCGGTGGGTCAGGGCTGCGAAACACTTTCCCCACACTGGGGGCTCGGACCCTCATTACTCGTCCCAGTAATATATTGCGGAGCGCACATAGCCATTGCCCAGAGTCTTTGCGACTGCGAGTGCAACGCCCACGGGGACCGACGTGGATGGGGCGGCCCATAGCTGATCGCTCAGCATCGGAATCCGTACAGTGAGCGACGCGGTCGCGCACAGACTTAGAGCACGTTTAGGGACAGCGGGAATGTCGAATATTGGATAAAACTCTTCATGAAACGCAAGATATAGGTGTGGATTGCAACTTACGAGTGCGGGAAACGTCCGCCGTTCATCCGCTGGACTTGCGATTTTGGTGGGTGGGGTGGGGCACGTACGGGTGCGGGTGGCGTGATTGTCGGTCGACGACTTCGTGGTGGACAGAGGATGCCGTCTTTGTGGGTGGCGTCGGACAATGTGTACTGTGCGCCCAGCGATGTCGTATTCAGCTTGGCGTCTCATAGATGGCGGTATCGCCGTTGCAGGAGGCCTAGATGGCGTTATTGTTTGTGGTGCGCTCGACATGGTGGATGTAGTGTTGCCAGATTCGCGTAGATGGCTGTATTGCATGTGGTTTCGTCGTATTTTCATAGGTGGCGATGCTGTGTGGTTGGCGTTGTTGCGTTCACTTCCTGTAGATGGAGGTGTCGTATCTGGGCTGCATGTCAATGTAGTGTCGTCACATTCCGAGAGATGTCGTTCTTGTGCCCCTCGGTGGCACTGTCAACGTCGTCCCACAGGGGGCGGTATGGTGGCGTCCCCAAATAGACGCCCTAGTGGCCTGGCTATTTCACAGATGGCGCTGTCGTATGTAACATACGTCGGTGTGCTGCCACCATTCTCCCCTTCTT
>NC_064620.1:306511519-306514019 GCF_023898315.1 Schistocerca nitens
GCAGGATCAACCAGGGAGCTGCGTCAACTAGAGCTGAGCAGCCGGCCGCCCGGGAGTGTGTCCCGGGGGCCCGCGCGAACACGCAAGCGTCCGCTCAATTATTCTGCAAACAGGAGGAGGCTGGGCTCCCCTGCACGATACACCTCGAAACCCTCTCAGGTCCCGGCGGCGCGCAGCGCCGTCCTAAGTACTTGGTCGGGTTCGAGAGAGGCGCAATCGCCCGGAGATAGGCGAGTAGACGCTTTCAGTGCGACCACCCGTGCTCCCAACTGAGCTTGCCGCTGCCGACAGAGGCCCGGGAGCGTGCTGTCGTGGTGTTGCCGGCGGGAGACAACACGCGGCCACAAACAGTGACCGGGCAGCTCCAACGCCAGCGCCACAGAGGGGCAGAGCCCCACTTGGGTGCCAAAGCGAACTCTCCCAGCACAGCGCACGCGCCAACACATCCGCACAGCTGCGATACAAACCACCTGCGAGAACCGCGGGGGCGACCGAGCAGCAGACGGCGTCGCGGCGCCGAGTGCCGGGCGGCGGCGCATCCTCAACGCACACAGTCCTCAATCGGACCAGCACACTGCAGATGTCCACCGCGCTTCGCACCGGGCCCGGGAGGACCCACTTTGGCCGCACGGCGCCGCGCGCTGGGTGCGCCGGCACGCAGATGCGCCGCCTGCCGCCTCCGTCAGCCGGCGCGCCTGCCACTGGGCGCCCCCACCAGCCGGCTGCCGCGCGTGCGCCCACGCAGCGCGCGGCCAGCACGCCGGGCGCCCCCCCCTCACCGGCCGGGGACGGTCCCACCCAGCCACCGCCGCGTATCGCTTCATACCCACATGCCCACTCACGTTCGTGGGTATGACGGGTGTCGCTGAAGCAACCGGTTAATACCTGTACCGATCGTCGATATCAACGATTCACCTCCAGCGCGAACAACCGCGCAACAACGGATTTCCAGTTCATTTGCGTAACTTGGGCAGCAAACGTAGACATCCATCTACATTTGCGACTTCTACGAGTCTTGCATGCCTGGATGTTGTGTGTCACGACGCACTCCATCAGCATACATACACGCTGCGACGTGTGCACGAAAGAACACGTGGAAGGTGGCCAGCGTACGTATGCGAATGCCATTGCACAGCTGCGAAGCGCATTCAACACGCGAACTCCTGACCGACGAGCTAGAGGTGACAGGAGGGGAGGGGGGGGGGGGCGGGGGCGATATACGTCCTATTGCAGTACACAATACAGTGGATAGCGGGACCATGTGGAAAGTAAGCAACACTCGCAAGATGTGAGGGTACGCACCGTAAAATGAATCAATACGCAGAACACCACAGTGTGCGCGAAGTGAACTATGTTGAGATGGTTGCAATTAGGCAACGCTACACGAATTCCTAGATTCATATAACTAACAATTACAGGGCAGGTTAAGGCGCAACGTGGGTTAGGTTAAGGCGCAACTTGGGTTAGGTTAGGGCGCAACGTGGGTTAGGTTAGGGCGCAACGTGGGTTAGGTTAGGGCGCAACGTGGGTTAGGTTAGGGCGCAACGTGGGTTAGGTTAGGGCGCAACGTGGGTTAGGTTAAGGCGCAACTTGGGTTAGGTGAGGGCGCAACGTAGGTTAGGTTAGGGCGCAACGTGGGTTAGGTTAGGGCGCAACGTGGGTTAGGTTAGGGCGCAACGTGGGTTAGGTTAGGGCGCAACGTGGGTTAGGTTAGGGCGCAACGTGGGTTAGGTTAGGGCGCAACGTGGGTTAGGTTAGGGCGCAACGTGGGTTAGGTTAGGGCGCAACGTGGGTTAGGTTAGGGCCCAACGTAGGTTAGGTTAGGGCGCAACGTAGGTTAGGTTAGGGCGCAACGTAGGTTAGGTTAGGGCGCAACGTAGGTTAGGTTAGGGCGCAACGTAGGTTAGGTTAGGGCGCAACGTGGGTTAGGTTAGGGCGCAACGTGGGTTAGGTTAAGGCGCAACGTGGGTTAGGTTAGGGCGCAACTTGGGTTAGGTTAAGGCGCAACTTGGGTTAGGTTAAGGCGCAACTTGGGTTAGGTTAAGGCGCAACTTGGGTTAGGTTAAGGCGCAACTTGGGTTAGGTTAAGGCGCAACTTGGGTTAGGTTAAGGCGCAACTTGGGTTAGGTTAAGGCGCAACTTGGGTTAGGTTAAGGCGCAACTTGGGTTAGGTTAAGGCGCAACTTGGGTTAGGTTAAGGCAGAAGTTGGGTTAGGTTAAGGCAGAAGTTGGGTTAGGTTAAGGCAGAAGTTGGGTTAGGTTAAGGCAGAAGTTGGGTTAGGTTAAGGCAGAAGTTGGGTTAGGTTAAGGCAGAAGTTGGGTTAGGTTAAGGCAGAAGTTGGGTTAGGTTAAGGCAGAAGTTGGGTTAGGTTAAGGCAGAAGTTGGGTTAGGTTAAGGCAGAAGTTGGGTTAGGTTAAGGCAGAAGTTGGGTTAGGTTAAGGCAGAAGTTGGGTTAGGTTAAGGCAGAAGTTGGGTTAGGTTAAGGCAGAAGTTGGGTTA
>NC_064620.1:306524019-306534019 GCF_023898315.1 Schistocerca nitens
AGCGTGCTGTCGTGGTGTTGCCGGCGGGAGACAACACGCGGCCACAAACAGTGACCGGGCAGCTCCAACGCCAGCGCCACAGAGGGGCAGAGCCCCACTTGGGTGCCAAAGCGAACTCTCCCAGCACAGCGCACGCGCCAACACATCCGCACAGCTGCGATACAAACCACCTGCGAGAACCGCGGGGGCGACCGAGCAGCAGACGGCGTCGCGGCGCCGAGTGCCGGGCGGCGGCGCATCCTCAACGCACACAGTCCTCAATCGGACCAGCACACTGCAGATGTCCACCGCGCTTCGCACCGGGCCCGGGAGGACCCACTTTGGCCGCACGGCGCCGCGCGCTGGGTGCGCCGGCACGCAGATGCGCCGCCTGCCGCCTCCGTCAGCCGGCGCGCCTGCCACTGGGCGCCCCCACCAGCCGGCTGCCGCGCGTGCGCCCACGCAGCGCGCGGCCAGCACGCCGGGCGCCCCCCCCTCACCGGCCGGGGACGGTCCCACCCAGCCACCGCCGCGTATCGCTTCATACCCACATGCCCACTCACGTTCGTGGGTATGACGGGTGTCGCTGAAGCAACCGGTTAATACCTGTACCGATCGTCGATATCAACGATTCACCTCCAGCGCGAACAACCGCGCAACAACGGATTTCCAGTTCATTTGCGTAACTTGGGCAGCAAACGTAGACATCCATCTACATTTGCGACTTCTACGAGTCTTGCATGCCTGGATGTTGTGTGTCACGACGCACTCCATCAGCATACATACACGCTGCGACGTGTGCACGAAAGAACACGTGGAAGGTGGCCAGCGTACGTATGCGAATGCCATTGCACAGCTGCGAAGCGCATTCAACACGCGAACTCCTGACCGACGAGCTAGAGGTGACAGGAGGGGAGGGGGGGGGGCGGGGGCGATATACGTCCTATTGCAGTACACAATACAGTGGATAGCGGGACCATGTGGAAAGTAAGCAACACTCGCAAGATGTGAGGGTACGCACCGTAAAATGAATCAATACGCAGAACACCACAGTGTGCGCGAAGTGAACTATGTTGAGATGGTTGCAATTAGGCAACGCTACACGAATTCCTAGATTCATATAACTAACAATTATAGGGCAGGTTAAGGCGCAACGTGGGTTAGGTTAAGGCGCAACTTGGGTTAGGTTAGGGCGCAACGTGGGTTAGGTTAGGGCGCAACGTGGGTTAGGTTAGGGCGCAACGTGGGTTAGGTTAGGGCGCAACGTGGGTTAGGTTAAGGCGCAACTTGGGTTAGGTGAGGGCGCAACGTAGGTTAGGTTAGGGCGCAACGTGGGTTAGGTTAGGGCGCAACGTGGGTTAGGTTAGGGCGCAACGTGGGTTAGGTTAGGGCGCAACGTGGGTTAGGTTAGGGCGCAACGTGGGTTAGGTTAGGGCGCAACGTGGGTTAGGTTAGGGCGCAACGTGGGTTAGGTTAGGGCCCAACGTAGGTTAGGTTAGGGCGCAACGTAGGTTAGGTTAGGGCGCAACGTAGGTTAGGTTAGGGCGCAACGTAGGTTAGGTTAGGGCGCAACGTGGGTTAGGTTAGGGCGCAACGTGGGTTAGGTTAAGGCGCAACGTGGGTTAGGTTAGGGCGCAACTTGGGTTAGGTTAAGGCGCAACTTGGGTTAGGTTAAGGCGCAACTTGGGTTAGGTTAAGGCGCAACTTGGGTTAGGTTAAGGCGCAACTTGGGTTAGGTTAAGGCGCAACTTGGGTTAGGTTAAGGCGCAACTTGGGTTAGGTTAAGGCGCAACTTGGGTTAGGTTAAGGCGCAACTTGGGTTAGGTTAAGGCGCAACTTGGGTTAGGTTAAGGCGCAACTTGGGTTAGGTTAAGGCAGAAGTTGGGTTAGGTTAAGGCAGAAGTTGGGTTAGGTTAAGGCAGAAGTTGGGTTAGGTTAAGGCAGAAGTTGGGTTAGGTTAAGGCAGAAGTTGGGTTAGGTTAAGGCAGAAGTTGGGTTAGGTTAAGGCAGAAGTTGGGTTAGGTTAAGGCAGAAGTTGGGTTAGGTTAAGGCAGAAGTTGGGTTAGGTTAAGGCAGAAGTTGGGTTAGGTTAAGGCAGAAGTTGGGTTAGGTTAAGGCAGAAGTTGGGTTAGGTTAAGGCAGAAGTTGGGTTAGGTTAAGGCAGAAGTTGGGTTAGGTTAAGGCAGAAGTTGGGTTAGGTTAAGGCAGAAGTTGGGTTAGGTTAAGGCAGAAGTTGGGTTAGGTTAAGGCAGAAGTTGGGTTAAGGGATGGTGTGTGTGGGGTGGGGTGGGGTGGCGAGGTTCGTTGATAGTGATGGTAGTAAGTGGACGCCTGAGGCACTATCAGATATGTCACGTCAGTTGCACTTGTGGCTCATGGCAGGTGGCGCGCCCGTTCTGTGTTTGTGGCAAAGGAGTGGCACACCTGTGTCTTTCATTCCTGCCATTGTTTATGTGCTGTGAGATGCGGCAGTGTGGTGCTGTTGGGTGCACCCCTGTGTAGGACATGTGTGGGTGTTGGTGGCGTATCTGAGCAATGGTGGTTGTAGGAAGAGTGGGATATTCAGTTTTCTGGTTCGACGTCCCGGTCTGGTTATCATAGTGTGGATGGTGTACTGTGGCCGAGAGGATGCACTGGATGTTGTTCCATGCTGGTACTTAGATGTTGTGTCTGCGTCTGTTACAGGCATAGACTAGTGGGTGATGGAGTGTGTGGGTGACGTGTGGTTGACATTGTGTGCACAGACGTTCAGCATGTATAGGGACAGTTGTATGTGTTATCTATATTCCGATGACTGCGCGTATTACTAAGCACCGCCGTGTATAAGCTTAATGTATGTATAGTCAATGCCTGTTCTATCTCTGTACAGTAGTAGCGGTGCGACTGCACTAGCTAGCTACACCTCGCGGCATCGTCCCCCGGTGTATGGCATATGATTATAAACATTCTGTCTATTAGTCAAAACCGGTGGTGTGACTACGTCACATGTTTGAGGTGGGGGGACGCAACACCGTGCCGGTGGGTCAGGGCTGCGAAACACTTTCCCCACACTGGGGGCTCGGACCCTCATTACTCGTCCCAGTAATATATTGCGGAGCGCACATAGCCATTGCCCAGAGTCTTTGCGACTGCGAGTGCAACGCCCACGGGGACCGACGTGGATGGGGCGGCCCATAGCTGATCGCTCAGCATCGGAATCCGTACAGTGAGCGACGCGGTCGCGCACAGACTTAGAGCACGTTTAGGGACAGTATCATACATGGCAACTCTGGGTTGGGTTTCCCCTTTCCAGAGGTGGATCATCATCAGGGATCCCTGAGCTACTGCTCATCCTCCCTTCAAGTCCACCCCACGTGTCCACTACCCAACTCCACCACGACAAAGGGAACCAGCTCGGAAAAACTACCCCCAGTTTTGGGGGAATGGACCTTCCATTTGAAGAGCGCCTTTAGCCACCCTTTGGGGTGCCCACGGGGAACCACGTGGAGGCGGCGCCGCCACTGCCTGACGGCGACCCTTTCGTCAGCAGTATAGCATCCACTTACAGCATGTTCATATATATGAGGGGTACCCAGGGGGACAACCTGTAGTTCCCAGGCTGGCGAGGCCTACATGCTGTCGATCACCAGTTTCCTGGGATCTTAGCCATTTTTCTGACCATACAGGTGGTCAACTAACCCTCCGACATACCCTACTTGCCACTGGTGTCCCAGGATCCATGTAGAGGTATCATTGGTGGTTTTTTGAGAGGCAGCTCTTTACCCCTCCACTCTCAGCCATGGTCCTCCAAGTGTCCAAGAATTTAGGGCTGTTTCGGAATCATTGGGTCTCGAATCTTTTATTGTTCCCCTAGACTGAGATTAGCTTTCTTCGGTCGCTTCCTGATGTTTTTGGGGTAAATCGTGAATACTTACTCTGTGTTATGCAGTATCATCGCAACTTCCCGAATATCAAAAGCTTCCTCTGCGAATTCCTTTATCGCTATGTAGCTTTCTTTTGTCCTTAATAAATCTTGCTTTGTCCTGATAGATTCAGGTCCCATTACCCCCATAAGCTGTTGTCTGGGTTCGTTGTATAGTGTGCAGGTGTAGACTATGTGATTTGAGTCTTCTTCCTCGCCACATGTGCATCTGCCATTGTCTTCTATTCCCAGCTCATATATTTTCTTTTTCAGACCGTGGCCTGTCAGAAGACATGTCAGGGAGTATGGTGGAACCATGCCCCCACGCCAGCCTGTCTTCCATTGTTCCACATTTGGTACCCAGCTAAAAGTTTCCCTGCCATTCTGTGTCCTGTTCCACCTTTCCTGCCACTCTTCCTGCAGCATACAGTTTATACGTTTGTTAGCAATACATCTAGAGTTTTGCCCCATGACAGCTCTTGGAACCTGGAACCCAGCAACCGAGCCAGCCATTCCGTGTTTGGTATGGTATAGCAAGGCTGCTTTGACTATCTCCAGATCAAGTGGCATACACCCTGTGAGTACTTGGAGAGCATCAGTTGACACAGTCCGGCAGGCTCTGGTCATCTGCAAAAGAAATGGTCGTTGGATTGAGTCTAATATGCGTTTGACATACCGGTGCTTCGTCCGATCTGCCCACGCTGCTGCACCATACCTGCAAACAGAGAGACAGAGACCTTGGTATATTAGTTTTAGTGATTTCTTTTGCAGACCCCACTCTGTTCTGGTCACCCTCAGGAGTTTACCTGAGACTTCACCCAGCTTCTTCTGAATGTTCCTCACATGAGGTGTGAACCACAGTCTTTCGTCAAGGGTTATTCCCAGATATGTGAATTCTTGGACAAACTTTATATTCTTGCCCTCAAATGGAATGGTAGGCGGTCTGTGTCTATCGAAAGTGCCTTTGATGGTCATGGCGACTGTTTTGTGATGGGATATTGCCAGCTTGTTCTGTCTTGTCCACCTGCTGACTTCGCCTAATGCTATTTGTGCTCGTTCTTCTATTTGTTTCCTACTTTGTCCCTTAATTATGATTGCCAGGTCGTCTGCGTAGGCCACCTTTGCCCACTGCTCGCCCTCCCTCTCGACAACCATCTCATCAAAGACGAGGTTCCAGAGGAATGGGCCACAAATGGAGCCTTGTGGACAGCCCTTAGTGACCCATTTCTCCACGACACCAGCCTTGCTGCCCACCATCACCTTTCGGTTCCTGAAATAATCTCCCATCAGGTCGTACAAGTTTCGTGGGCATTGGATTTGTCTTAGTCGCCTCATAACGCTAGGCCACCATAGGTTATCAAAGGCGCCTGCTATATCTACAAACACTACAACAACGTACCTCTCCTCACATTGTACGTGGCTTAGTACTTGCCTAATGGCCATCTCTGTTGATGCACCTTTCCTGAAGCCAAACTGATTTGGGGCCTTCAGGTCTGATTCCTCATATCGTTTCTCAAGACGATTTACAATAAGCCGTTCTAGGACTTTCCCTAGGATGGGGAGAAGGCATATTGGGCGGTAGGATTTTGGTTCATCCCTTGGTTTGTCCTCCGATTTGAGAAGTATGCACACTCTTCCTTTCTTCCATGTTTCTGGGACTCTCCTTTCCCGCAGACAGGTGTTGTATATATCCGAGAGGAGGTGAGGGCTGGTATGCCATACTCTTTTGATCATTGCATCATCAATGCCATCAGGACCTGTTGCTTTTCCTGGTTTGCAGGCCTTAATAGCGGCGCCTATTTCCTCAGTTGTAAAGTCTGGATCTAGCTCCACATTGTTATAACTCTCGTTTTCGAGTTTCACAACTAGCTGATCTTCAGTATCGAGATCCGCATCGTCGTCAGGTAAGAGGGTTTGGAGCAGTGATTTTATGGTCTCTTCCCATGTCATGGTAAGAGTCTGGTTCCCAGTTTTAATGTTGCTAATTACATTCTCTGTGCCATATTTTGGCTGGAGTACCCTTCTCATTATGGCCCATGGATCGTTTTTGTCACAGTCAGAGACCCACTTCTTCCATGTCTCTTCTTTTGCCTTGGCTATTTCCTTGTTGAACTTGTTTTTAATTTTGTTGTAGTTTCTCTTTGCAGCTACCAGAGCAGTTTCATTTCCAATTTTGCGTGAGTGTTGTAGTAATCGCCTTGCAGACATGGTATCCCGCCGCAGGTTTGCTAGTTTTGTGTTCCACCATGGTACTGGATTTTCCACCTGTCTCTTCCTTCTCATTGATTTTTTACAGCTCTCATAGACTGCCACCTGCAGTCTGTTTACCTTTTCGTTGACCCCCTCCTGTGGATTTTGTAGCCAGTTCTCTGTGGCACTAACGAGCTGTCTATCAAAAATGGTCCACTTTGCACAGCTTGTATTGTAATTTGGGAGTTCTTCTTGTGCCCTCGTTCTTTGGGGTACTCTGGCCTCATAAGTGATTGCCCTGTGGTCACTTGATGTCCATTCCTCATGGACCATCCATCTACACAGCAGTCTGGCAGCTAAGGGTGTACATATAGTAACATCGATGTTACTCTCCCCATTTGGCCCACTGAAAGTAGTTAGCTGCGATCTCTCATTTATAACCAGAAGACCATGTTGAGAGATAAAGTCCTCCAACTTTCTGCCTGCCTCGTCTGTTGTTTGGCTGTGCCAGACTGGTGAGTTGGCATTTGTATCAGCTCCTATGACTATTGCTTTCCCACTCAGTTTGTCCAGGATGACCTCCAATTCTTGGAGGAACTGATCTACGGGTGAACCATATTGGCAGTAAAGGCTAACTACGTAAATCTCGCCAAAGTTCCCACTTACACTAGCAACAGCCATGTGCTTGTTGCAGAAATTTGTGAGCTGCATTGCTGTTAGTGTCTGCGACCTAGCTGCTATAGCTGCCTTTGTCGCTCCATCTTTGGCGCTATACATGAGCTGATAATTTGGGGGATAGCCAACTACTTTGTTGTTTATACAGTAGGGTTCCTGTATCAACAGCACGTCCACATTCTCCTCATTTATCCTCTGTGCCAGTTGATCAGGGACTACTTTTGCCCTTTGCCCATTTATTTGGAGAATCCTTATGACATTGTTCTGTGTGCCAGTCCCTTGTCTTCTTCCAGTGTGCAGAACTGCATCGTCCCTACTGGCCATAATCTGTTCTGTAGGTTATTATGGCCTTGACTCTGTTATATTCTGGGCAGGATTTCTCTGTTACGGCATGGTTGTGTGGCTTCTTAGCACGCTTGCAGTTTGCACAGTGTGCTGGCTGATCTTTCATTGGGCAGTCCTTGTAGGTGTGTCCAGATCCCGCGCAGTGACCACAGGTGTTTTCTGCACTCGTGCACTTGGCAGCTGTGTGTCCGTGTCCCTGGCATTTAAAGCACCTGTTTATGTTGTTGTAGTTTTTCACTTTGTGTGAGGTACAGTTTATGTACACACGGCCTTGCTGTGTTAGCTTATTCCAGAGCTCTGGTGTTGTCTCCAAAACCAAGTTAACGTCTTCCCGTTCCTTTGGGCCAGTCTTGAACAGCACTTTGGTGCCATCCATAACTTCTTCCAGAGATGTGTTGAGCCTGGAGAGGTTTCTTTCAAACAGCTCAGTTTTCAGCTCCTCTTCTGTTGTCTGTCTTGGGACGTCGAAAATGATTACCTTCGGATTTCTTTTTTTTGGATCTGATACAGCAATTCCGGACTGAGCTATGTCTCCACACTTCCTTATTTTTTCTGCATCCTGATCATTTGGGACCTCAAGAACAATGCCTTTGTCTTTTACTGCCTTACATTTTGAGATCCTTACATCTTTTAGTGAAGTGGCGATTAGCGTCCTTACTGTTTCTTGAAGTTCCTTGTCCGTTTTCTGAGCTCCCTCTGCTGGCTTGATCATGAGAACTTTTGGTTGCTGGGTTTTCCTGGGCTCGTTTTTTGGTATGGATGGTTGTGCCGCTGCCTTGCTGGCATAGCTCTCGACTTGTACAGGAGATGTATTTAGAGTAGCCTTGACACACCTCAGCTCTGTTGTAAGCTCTAGAAAATCCATTTCATATTTCTTCAGTATCTGCTCGTATACTGACAGTTTCCCTAGAATGAATTTCTTCTGGGCGTTGTTTATCTTGTTGTTCTCGTTAAACAGAAACGCCTCCATCTCTTCTCTTATGATTGTCATTGTTTGTAGGTCAGTACATGTCTTAGTTCCTTCCTTGTCACTTGGATTCGTGGAATTTCGGCCCACTTCCTTACCTATATCTACATTTTCTTTACTGGGCCCCATTCTGGGGCGGCTTTTCAGAGCTCTTCTCTTCCTTAGGGGGGAAGTTTGCTCTAGGTGCCAGCCACTATCCTCTTCCACCTTCACACATTTACATGATATTTCTTATGTAACTATAGATCCTAACCTAAGGGGGAAAAAAAAAGTAGAGGTACTAACCTAATAATAACATGGGCCCTATGTATCCTACGATGCTAATCTCCAGGGCGTCTATTCCCTATCGTCGACGTTCATGCAGAGCTGACAGCTACACAGTACGTACGACTTAACTTCTCTGAAAGTATTTCCTAACCTAGCACGGACTAAACAATAAGATGCACATATTGGGAGATGGAGAAATACAAACTACAGACAAAATGTTCATAAAACCTAACATATATGGTAACAACAATGGTGGCACACGATTTATCTTTTCAGTTCCATTTCCTAACCTAACACACTGTCTTCTCTGAAAGTATTTCCTAACCTAGCACGGACTAAACAATAAGACACACATTTTGGGAGAGGGAGAAATACAAACTACAGACAAAATGTTCATAAAACCTAACATATATGATACCAACAATGGTGGCAAAACGATTTATCTTTTCAGTTCAAATTCCTAACCTAACACATATTTACACAGTTTCATAGTATTAAACAGCTGCTCCGCCTGATCAATTTCCTTCCATCGACGTTCATGCAAGAGAGCTGTCACTGCACTCGATTTTCCTTTTCAGTTTGCTATCCTAACCTAACACATAATTACACAGTTTCACAATTACAGATACATATTGCACGCGATCTTTCTCATGTTGATAGTGTTTTAACCTAACAGACAACAGAAGATGTAGGGACAGGTTATAATTGAGAAGTTATACCACCTACAGAAAATGTGACGTCAACAGAAAGGCTGGTATCACTGGTGGCTGGCGAGCGAGAGGGTCAATTCTGCAATACTATCCCTACTCACGGAAGATACGGGAAACGTGGAGGAACAGAGAACACATCACTAACTACAGCCTTCGAATTTCGGCGATGTGACTTCCGTTTACGAAAGAAGAAAGACGATAGCTGCTATACTATGGTCAGAGGACAGGGCATTTTACACTCCATCTCCCAGGGGATGAACCATATAGCACTCGCCTTGCCTTGCGTTTCCCCTAGAGACTGTCGCTAAGTTGATGCTAACAGATTTCTTCGCACCGCGTGTCGCGCGCTACAGCTCGCCCGCGCGTAGACCGTAAGTTGATACTGTTCCACTGCTATATTATGACAGAAGGACCACTATTTATTTACGTCGACAGATAGAGGATGAAAAGGCGTACGGGAACACGTGATTGATAGTTTCCTACAGGCAGGATTTGGCCGAGGAAATCTGCAGTTCCCGTCAGCATGCGGTCGTTTCGGTATCTTTGCTTGCGCTGCCGGTATCTATTGAACTCACAGGGGAAAACGTGCTTCCCTCTACATCACTGGATAGCACAGTACATGGAGAACACTATCACATTCGTACAACCTGCTACTGAAAGCCGTCACGTGGATGCAAGCGGATTACTACAGAAACGCGGTGTGCGCGTGGTCCGACACGTGGCCGCTTCGATGTCGTCACTTACAATGCCTATAACTCCTAAACACACAAAAGAATGTACACTTCTCTGTTCATATCTGGATAGAGAAACACATGGGGAACAGCAGTGCATGCGTTCCAAAGAGCTATCAGCTAACGTCAGGCGGATGCAAACGGATTACTGCATAGTCGCGGAAGAACGACGACGCGTGTGCGCGCCCATAGGAAAAATCAATTTAATAGCACTATTCGTAAAGGTACACAGCAA
>NC_064620.1:306544019-306546519 GCF_023898315.1 Schistocerca nitens
GGGGCGACCGAGCAGCAGACGGCGTCGCGGCGCCGAGTGCCGGGCGGCGGCGCATCCTCAACGCACACAGTCCTCAATCGGACCAGCACACTGCAGATGTCCACCGCGCTTCGCACCGGGCCCGGGAGGACCCACTTTGGCCGCACGGCGCCGCGCGCTGGGTGCGCCGGCACGCAGATGCGCCGCCTGCCGCCTCCGTCAGCCGGCGCGCCTGCCACTGGGCGCCCCCACCAGCCGGCTGCCGCGCGTGCGCCCACGCAGCGCGCGGCCAGCACGCCGGGCGCCCCCCCCTCACCGGCCGGGGACGGTCCCACCCAGCCACCGCCGCGTATCGCTTCATACCCACATGCCCACTCACGTTCGTGGGTATGACGGGTGTCGCTGAAGCAACCGGTTAATACCTGTACCGATCGTCGATATCAACGATTCACCTCCAGCGCGAACAACCGCGCAACAACGGATTTCCAGTTCATTTGCGTAACTTGGGCAGCAAACGTAGACATCCATCTACATTTGCGACTTCTACGAGTCTTGCATGCCTGGATGTTGTGTGTCACGACGCACTCCATCAGCATACATACACGCTGCGACGTGTGCACGAAAGAACACGTGGAAGGTGGCCAGCGTACGTATGCGAATGCCATTGCACAGCTGCGAAGCGCATTCAACACGCGAACTCCTGACCGACGAGCTAGAGGTGACAGGAGGGGAGGGGGGGGGGGGCGGGGGCGATATACGTCCTATTGCAGTACACAATACAGTGGATAGCGGGACCATGTGGAAAGTAAGCAACACTCGCAAGATGTGAGGGTACGCACCGTAAAATGAATCAATACGCAGAACACCACAGTGTGCGCGAAGTGAACTATGTTGAGATGGTTGCAATTAGGCAACGCTACACGAATTCCTAGATTCATATAACTAACAATTACAGGGCAGGTTAAGGCGCAACGTGGGTTAGGTTAAGGCGCAACTTGGGTTAGGTTAGGGCGCAACGTGGGTTAGGTTAGGGCGCAACGTGGGTTAGGTTAGGGCGCAACGTGGGTTAGGTTAGGGCGCAACGTGGGTTAGGTTAGGGCGCAACGTGGGTTAGGTTAAGGCGCAACTTGGGTTAGGTGAGGGCGCAACGTAGGTTAGGTTAGGGCGCAACGTGGGTTAGGTTAGGGCGCAACGTGGGTTAGGTTAGGGCGCAACGTGGGTTAGGTTAGGGCGCAACGTGGGTTAGGTTAGGGCGCAACGTGGGTTAGGTTAGGGCGCAACGTGGGTTAGGTTAGGGCGCAACGTGGGTTAGGTTAGGGCGCAACGTGGGTTAGGTTAGGGCCCAACGTAGGTTAGGTTAGGGCGCAACGTAGGTTAGGTTAGGGCGCAACGTAGGTTAGGTTAGGGCGCAACGTAGGTTAGGTTAGGGCGCAACGTAGGTTAGGTTAGGGCGCAACGTGGGTTAGGTTAGGGCGCAACGTGGGTTAGGTTAAGGCGCAACGTGGGTTAGGTTAGGGCGCAACTTGGGTTAGGTTAAGGCGCAACTTGGGTTAGGTTAAGGCGCAACTTGGGTTAGGTTAAGGCGCAACTTGGGTTAGGTTAAGGCGCAACTTGGGTTAGGTTAAGGCGCAACTTGGGTTAGGTTAAGGCGCAACTTGGGTTAGGTTAAGGCGCAACTTGGGTTAGGTTAAGGCGCAACTTGGGTTAGGTTAAGGCAGAAGTTGGGTTAGGTTAAGGCAGAAGTTGGGTTAGGTTAAGGCAGAAGTTGGGTTAGGTTAAGGCAGAAGTTGGGTTAGGTTAAGGCAGAAGTTGGGTTAGGTTAAGGCAGAAGTTGGGTTAGGTTAAGGCAGAAGTTGGGTTAGGTTAAGGCAGAAGTTGGGTTAGGTTAAGGCAGAAGTTGGGTTAGGTTAAGGCAGAAGTTGGGTTAGGTTAAGGCAGAAGTTGGGTTAGGTTAAGGCAGAAGTTGGGTTAGGTTAAGGCAGAAGTTGGGTTAGGTTAAGGCAGAAGTTGGGTTAGGTTAAGGCAGAAGTTGGGTTAGGTTAAGGCAGAAGTTGGGTTAGGTTAAGGCAGAAGTTGGGTTAAGGGATGGTGTGTGTGGGGGGGGGTGGGGTGGCGAGGTTCGTTGATAGTGATGGTAGTAAGTGGACGCCTGAGGCACTATCAGATATGTCACGTCAGTTGCACTTGTGGCTCATGGCAGGTGGCGCGCCCGTTCTGTGTTTGTGGCAAAGGAGTGGCACACCTGTGTCTTTCATTCCTGCCATTGTTTATGTGCTGTGAGATGCGGCAGTGTGGTGCTGTTGGGTGCACCCCTGTGTAGGACATGTGTGGGTGTTGGTGGCGTATCTGAGCAATGGTGGTTGTAGGAAGAGTGGGATATTCAGTTTTCTGGTTCGACGTCCCGGTCTGGTTATCATAGTGTGGATGGTGTACTGTGGCCGAGAGGATGCACTGGATGTTGTTCCATGCTGGTACTTAGATGTTGTGTCTGCGTCTGTTACAGGCATAGACTAGTGGGTGA
>NC_064620.1:306551519-306554019 GCF_023898315.1 Schistocerca nitens
CACTGGACCCAGCGACTTTCCCGAACCAGAGATCACCGTCGCTCCATCCTCATAGCATCCCAGGATGTATCCAATGAACTCGTCCGGCAGACCATGAGCCCTCAGGGCAGGCCTGAGGGCACCATGGTCCAGAGAGTCGAATGCCTTGGACACATCCAGGGATGCGACATAGAGGGAGTTACAGTTCACCCTGGCCTGAGTCATCGCCAGGTCCAACAGGAATGAATTGTGCAGCATCCCATCCTGAGGAAGGAAGGCCCGCTGACGCCCGTCCAACACACAAGTCCGCATCAGCCGACCCGCCAGGATCTTGTGGAAGACCCTGGCGAGGACTGAGCAAACTGTGATCGGGCGGAAGTCAGAGGGGGATGCTGGGGCGGCCTTTTTGGGCAGCAGGGAGGTACGGGCCTGGAGGAGTCGGGATGGGAGACGGCGGGTCAAAAGGAAAACGTTTAACACCTTCAGAAGGACCTCGCGGGGAAGACGACGGAGTTGGGCAGGTGTAAGCCCGTCTGGTCCCGCGGCGGAGCGACGAGGTGGGAGAGCTGCAGCAATGTCCTCCAGCGTGATGGGTGCCCACAGCTGTCGAAAGGGCACCTCAGCGCGGGACGGTAACAGCCGGCAATCCAGACGGTCAACCCGGCCTGATGGGCGCCGGGTGAAAAGATCTTCCCAAAACTCCACCAAACCCGGAATAGTAGGTGGTTGGTGGAGCAGTGTACCGTCTAGAATGCCATTAATGCAACGTCCCGCGTTTTTGGAGAACGCACGCTGGCAGACAAAGTACTCCCACCTACGCCGAGCTCGTTTTCGCTCAGGGGGCTGGGACGTCTGCTTGGAGGCGACGGGATTTTGGGGCGCCTCCTTGCTGCCTATAGCATCTAGGACAGGTGGCAGCATGCCCATGATGACATGCCTAGATGCAGTGTGTCCCAGCGCCAAGATGTCGTCAACTGAGCGAAACCTTGAGCCCGACGACGGCAAGGCTGCTAAGGCCGACCAGATAGCCTGGTCGACAGGGTCTTCTACCGACGGTGGAGTCAAGGAAACTGGGGATGTCACAGCAGGTGGTGCAGCATCATCAGAGGTGCGAGGACGATCCGCAGAAGTAGAGAGGGCAGTAACGAACTCGGCAACCTGGTTCCTGTAAGCTCCCACACGGCGCTGGCACTTGATGGATTCAAGCGAGCGGTTCGGGAAGGACTTCACTAATTCCTGGTTCAGGAACCGGGTGCCCCTGAGTGTCAGCACTGCCTCTGTGTGGGCCAGGCGTAACAGTTCCTCACTGGACCACCTGGCCTTCGTCCTCTGGATGTTGACCTCTGCATTCGCTGCACTGGGATGAGCCCTGCGGCGGTGGACACCAAGGCCACTCTTGGTGCTGAAGCTCCGATGGCACTCGGGGCACTGGAATGCAGGCAAGGCTACTCGAACCGGACTGGCGGCGTCAGATGGTGGCCCAACAACTGGCGCGGCGCCTCCAGTGGGAGGACCGCTACCTGATACATTTCTTGTTATGGGGCCAGCTGAAACAAGGGGCAGGGGGGCAGGCAACCCCAAAGCCCCGAAAAATCACCCTGCTCTGTCGGTTGGAGAGCTCTGAGGAGACACAGAGTACTGTGCCAACTCTCGGCTCCCCTCACGACTCCCGCCACGTGAAGGCCAGAGCTAGGATTTCCCACTGAGAGGCTAAGCGAACCATCATCCACTCGACATCGCTAGGATGCTGAGGAGTGGATTGAGAGGGTCCATATATGACGCATCATGTGAGCTTAAGAGAGTCATAGTTACTCCCGCCGTTTACCCGCGCTTGCTTGAATTTCTTCACGTTGACATTCAGAGCACTGGGCAGAAATCACATTGCGTCAACACCCGCTAGGGCCATCGCAATGCTTTGTTTTAATTAGACAGTCGGATTCCCCCAGTCCGTGCCAGTTCTGAGTTGATCGTTGAATGGCGGCCGAAGAGAATCCGCGCACCCGCGCGCCCCCGGAGGAGCACGCTAAGGCGGACGCGGCCTCGCAGCAAGGAAGATCCGTGGGAGGCCAAGGCACGGGACCGAGCTCGGATCCTGCACGCAGGTTGAAGCACCGGGGCGCGAACGCCGCACAGGCGCGCGCATCCTGCACCGCCGGCCAGCACGAGGCCGACCAACGGCGAGAGCAGACCACACCCACGCTAAACGCCCGCACTTACCGGCACCCCTACGGCACTCACCTCGCCCAGGCCCGGCACGTTAGCGCTGACCCACTTCCCGACCAAGCCCGACACGCCCCGATCCTCAGAGCCAATCCTTATCCCGAAGTTACGGATCCAATTTGCCGACTTCCCTTACCTACATTATTCTATCGACTAGAGGCTCTTCACCTTGGAGACCTGCTGCGGATATGGGTACGAACCGGCGCGACACCTCCACGTGGCCCTCTCCCGGATTTTCAAGGTCCGAGGGGAAGATCGGGACACCGCCGCAACTGCGGTGCTCTTCGCGTTCCAAACCCTA
>NC_064620.1:306559019-306561519 GCF_023898315.1 Schistocerca nitens
CGTGCTCCCAACTGAGCTTGCCGCTGCCGACAGAGGCCCGGGAGCGTGCTGTCGTGGTGTTGCCGGCGGGAGACAACACGCGGCCACAAACAGTGACCGGGCAGCTCCAACGCCAGCGCCACAGAGGGGCAGAGCCCCACTTGGGTGCCAAAGCGAACTCTCCCAGCACAGCGCACGCGCCAACACATCCGCACAGCTGCGATACAAACCACCTGCGAGAACCGCGGGGGCGACCGAGCAGCAGACGGCGTCGCGGCGCCGAGTGCCGGGCGGCGGCGCATCCTCAACGCACACAGTCCTCAATCGGACCAGCACACTGCAGATGTCCACCGCGCTTCGCACCGGGCCCGGGAGGACCCACTTTGGCCGCACGGCGCCGCGCGCTGGGTGCGCCGGCACGCAGATGCGCCGCCTGCCGCCTCCGTCAGCCGGCGCGCCTGCCACTGGGCGCCCCCACCAGCCGGCTGCCGCGCGTGCGCCCACGCAGCGCGCGGCCAGCACGCCGGGCGCCCCCCCCTCACCGGCCGGGGACGGTCCCACCCAGCCACCGCCGCGTATCGCTTCATACCCACATGCCCACTCACGTTCGTGGGTATGACGGGTGTCGCTGAAGCAACCGGTTAATACCTGTACCGATCGTCGATATCAACGATTCACCTCCAGCGCGAACAACCGCGCAACAACGGATTTCCAGTTCATTTGCGTAACTTGGGCAGCAAACGTAGACATCCATCTACATTTGCGACTTCTACGAGTCTTGCATGCCTGGATGTTGTGTGTCACGACGCACTCCATCAGCATACATACACGCTGCGACGTGTGCACGAAAGAACACGTGGAAGGTGGCCAGCGTACGTATGCGAATGCCATTGCACAGCTGCGAAGCGCATTCAACACGCGAACTCCTGACCGACGAGCTAGAGGTGACAGGAGGGGAGGGGGGGGGGGGCGGGGGCGATATACGTCCTATTGCAGTACACAATACAGTGGATAGCGGGACCATGTGGAAAGTAAGCAACACTCGCAAGATGTGAGGGTACGCACCGTAAAATGAATCAATACGCAGAACACCACAGTGTGCGCGAAGTGAACTATGTTGAGATGGTTGCAATTAGGCAACGCTACACGAATTCCTAGATTCATATAACTAACAATTACAGGGCAGGTTAAGGCGCAACGTGGGTTAGGTTAAGGCGCAACTTGGGTTAGGTTAGGGCGCAACGTGGGTTAGGTTAGGGCGCAACGTGGGTTAGGTTAGGGCGCAACGTGGGTTAGGTTAGGGCGCAACGTGGGTTAGGTTAAGGCGCAACTTGGGTTAGGTGAGGGCGCAACGTAGGTTAGGTTAGGGCGCAACGTGGGTTAGGTTAGGGCGCAACGTGGGTTAGGTTAGGGCGCAACGTGGGTTAGGTTAGGGCGCAACGTGGGTTAGGTTAGGGCGCAACGTGGGTTAGGTTAGGGCGCAACGTGGGTTAGGTTAGGGCGCAACGTGGGTTAGGTTAGGGCCCAACGTAGGTTAGGTTAGGGCGCAACGTAGGTTAGGTTAGGGCGCAACGTAGGTTAGGTTAGGGCGCAACGTAGGTTAGGTTAGGGCGCAACGTAGGTTAGGTTAGGGCGCAACGTGGGTTAGGTTAGGGCGCAACGTGGGTTAGGTTAAGGCGCAACGTGGGTTAGGTTAGGGCGCAACTTGGGTTAGGTTAAGGCGCAACTTGGGTTAGGTTAAGGCGCAACTTGGGTTAGGTTAAGGCGCAACTTGGGTTAGGTTAAGGCGCAACTTGGGTTAGGTTAAGGCGCAACTTGGGTTAGGTTAAGGCAGAAGTTGGGTTAGGTTAAGGCAGAAGTTGGGTTAGGTTAAGGCAGAAGTTGGGTTAGGTTAAGGCAGAAGTTGGGTTAGGTTAAGGCAGAAGTTGGGTTAGGTTAAGGCAGAAGTTGGGTTAGGTTAAGGCAGAAGTTGGGTTAGGTTAAGGCAGAAGTTGGGTTAGGTTAAGGCAGAAGTTGGGTTAGGTTAAGGCAGAAGTTGGGTTAGGTTAAGGCAGAAGTTGGGTTAGGTTAAGGCAGAAGTTGGGTTAGGTTAAGGCAGAAGTTGGGTTAGGTTAAGGCAGAAGTTGGGTTAGGTTAAGGCAGAAGTTGGGTTAAGGGATGGTGTGTGTGGGGGGGGGTGGGGTGGCGAGGTTCGTTGATAGTGATGGTAGTAAGTGGACGCCTGAGGCACTATCAGATATGTCACGTCAGTTGCACTTGTGGCTCATGGCAGGTGGCGCGCCCGTTCTGTGTTTGTGGCAAAGGAGTGGCACACCTGTGTCTTTCATTCCTGCCATTGTTTATGTGCTGTGAGATGCGGCAGTGTGGTGCTGTTGGGTGCACCCCTGTGTAGGACATGTGTGGGTGTTGGTGGCGTATCTGAGCAATGGTGGTTGTAGGAAGAGTGGGATATTCAGTTTTCTGGTTCGACGTCCCGGTCTGGTTATCATAGTGTGGATGGTGTACTGTGGCCGAGAGGATG
>NC_064620.1:306566519-306569019 GCF_023898315.1 Schistocerca nitens
GGGGACAACCCCGGGTTATTTGCTTGGACACCACAGCCCCGGGAGCCGCGATCCTTGCCAATCTATTATTACAGTAGGCCTCCAGACATCGATACAGCGGCCCAGGGCACTCAATCTCGCGCAAACGCGAGAAGAGCGCCGGCCACCATAGGTTGTCGAAGGCCCCTGAAATATCCACCATAATACCCAGAACATACTTCGCACTGGCTGAGTGGACAGCCCGAGACACCTCATTGATCGCGTCCTGTGTGGAGCGACCCTTACGGAATCCGAACTGCCGATCACTCATGCCATGCAAAGCCCTGTGGCTCAAGAGTCTGTCAGTGAGCAACTTCTCGAAAGCTTTCCCCAGCACGTCCAAGAGACAGATCGGTCGATAAGACTTAGGCGACTGCGGATCCTTATCAGAGCCCTTCTTTATTATCACCACATCCGCAATTTTCCATCTACTTGGATAAGCACCCAGTTGTAGACATGTGTTGTAAACTTTGACCAGATCTGGAGCAAGCTGAGGGGCGAGATATTGCAGTATTTCCACCGGCAACCCGTCAGGACCGGGCGCTTTCTTCCTGGTAAAAGAATGGAGCACTGCTACCACCTCCTCAAGAGAGAAGGGATACACGTGTGCTCCATTTTCATATGGTTCCAATAACTCTGCTCGTATTGCCCGCTGCTCCTCGGTATCCTCCTCAACGACGTCGTCCGGCAACAAAACTTCCATCAGAACATTAGCGGTCTCTTCCCATGTCTTAGTGCACCGCCCATTTTCCAGCTGCAGAGTAGACAGCATCGTGGGAGATCTGATCTTCTCTCTTACAAGCTTGTACGGGACCCCCCAGGGGTCCAATCCAAGCTGCTCATTTACGAAGTTCTGCCATGACTGCCGTCTTAGACGTTGTACGGACTCCTGGTATCGAGCCTTGAGGCGACGGTAAATCCTTAAGTGGTACTGTCTTTCTTCTTGTGTGAAGCCCCTTTGGTAGTTGCTTCTTGCCCGCCTGACAGATCGCCTGAGCTCGCTCAGCTCTGGGGACCATGGAGTAGCCTGTTTGCGAACAAACCTTGCCACCCGAGGAACGGACGTAGCAATAGCCGCCTCAATAGATGCCACTATTTCGTCTACCGCTTCATCCACATTATGTATCGCCTCCTCTGATCCATACCCTGGAGGACGAAACTCCTGTACCAGCCGGTTCCAATCCGTCTTACGATAATTATAACGCTCTTCCCAGTCCCCAAGAACTTCTTCAACTTCCATATTGTAATCAAAGAAAATACAATTATGGTCACTAACAGTAAAATTACTTACAACTCTCCAGTTTCTGACGTGCGGTGCTGCACTTTGAGATGCAAGCGTAACATCTATATTGGAAACTGCGCCCGCCCTACCTGAAAAGGTAGGCGGAAAGCCAGGTTGGTTTATAACATCTAATTGCATCTGCATTATGAGATTCTCCAACTCAACACCCCGCTCATCCTGTTCCACACTAAACCACAATGGGGACTTTGCATTAGCGTCCATACATACAATAACCGGCTTTCCTTGTAACATTCTTAAGATCCAATCCAACTGATTTAGAAATCCCGTGATATGGTGTCTAAATTGACAATATATATTAACAAGAAATACTAAATGTGACATCAAGTTAAGTTCAACAACAATTACGTGATCATTACAGAATTGTGTTAACACAGTTGTTCTAATCAGCCTGTTCAGAACTACAACAGCGCTCATGGGATTCTCACCGGAGAATACCACTTGCGCAGTTGCAGGAAATCCAGGAATCCGACCAGCACAGGAGGCAGGTTCTTGAATTGCTAAAATGTCTAACATGTCATCTTCCGCAATCCTTCTTAACTCTTGCGTAACCAAATGGCTACGCATTGCATTTATCTGTAATACCTTAAAACTCCCCATCACCCAGGGGGGTAAAAAACATGCAGGCGACTGGCGGGCCAAGGTTTCGAGAGATCTGCAACGTTTCTACCGTACATTTTAACCATATCTCGGTATATTTTTTCGAGATCAAATTTACGACCCCGCCTGGCAAATACCTGCTCCACCAGTTCCTTTAAATCATCAGATTGCGATGGAATATTTGCCACGTGCAAACTTATACAATCCACGTCCTCCAAGGCTGGATAAGTGATGTCTTGGCCATATCTATGTCCAGTCCGAACAAGCTGCCTCAGTGCAACAGTTAACAACACCGGCTCCTCAAGCCTGGCTAGCCGCAACTTATGTTCAAAATCATTATACACGTCTCCAGGACCAACTGCATTATACGAAGTGCTTGCACCATTCAACTTTGCACTATTTACAATATTTACATTAGATCTACAGCTACTACCATCACCACCACCTTCTTCAGTAGGAACTGTACTCGAACTTACACTATTTACAATATGTACATTTGATCTACAACTACTACCACCACCACTACTACCACCACCACCACCGTCTTCATTAGGGACTGTACTCGCATCTTGATCTGTACAC
>NC_064620.1:306576519-306579019 GCF_023898315.1 Schistocerca nitens
ACTGAGACATGCATGGCTTAATCTTTGAGACAAGCATATGACTACTGGCAGGATCAACCAGGGAGCTGCGTCAACTAGAGCTGAGCAGCCGGCCGCCCGGGAGTGTGTCCCGGGGGCCCGCGCGAACACGCAAGCGTCCGCTCAATTATTCTGCAAACAGGAGGAGGCTGGGCTCCCCTGCACGATACACCTCGAAACCCTCTCAGGTCCCGGCGGCGCGCAGCGCCGTCCTAAGTACTTGGTCGGGTTCGAGAGAGGCGCAATCGCCCGGAGATAGGCGAGTAGACGCTTTCAGTGCGACCACCCGTGCTCCCAACTGAGCTTGCCGCTGCCGACAGAGGCCCGGGAGCGTGCTGTCGTGGTGTTGCCGGCGGGAGACAACACGCGGCCACAAACAGTGACCGGGCAGCTCCAACGCCAGCGCCACAGAGGGGCAGAGCCCCACTTGGGTGCCAAAGCGAACTCTCCCAGCACAGCGCACGCGCCAACACATCCGCACAGCTGCGATACAAACCACCTGCGAGAACCGCGGGGGCGACCGAGCAGCAGACGGCGTCGCGGCGCCGAGTGCCGGGCGGCGGCGCATCCTCAACGCACACAGTCCTCAATCGGACCAGCACACTGCAGATGTCCACCGCGCTTCGCACCGGGCCCGGGAGGACCCACTTTGGCCGCACGGCGCCGCGCGCTGGGTGCGCCGGCACGCAGATGCGCCGCCTGCCGCCTCCGTCAGCCGGCGCGCCTGCCACTGGGCGCCCCCACCAGCCGGCTGCCGCGCGTGCGCCCACGCAGCGCGCGGCCAGCACGCCGGGCGCCCCCCCCTCACCGGCCGGGGACGGTCCCACCCAGCCACCGCCGCGTATCGCTTCATACCCACATGCCCACTCACGTTCGTGGGTATGACGGGTGTCGCTGAAGCAACCGGTTAATACCTGTACCGATCGTCGATATCAACGATTCACCTCCAGCGCGAACAACCGCGCAACAACGGATTTCCAGTTCATTTGCGTAACTTGGGCAGCAAACGTAGACATCCATCTACATTTGCGACTTCTACGAGTCTTGCATGCCTGGATGTTGTGTGTCACGACGCACTCCATCAGCATACATACACGCTGCGACGTGTGCACGAAAGAACACGTGGAAGGTGGCCAGCGTACGTATGCGAATGCCATTGCACAGCTGCGAAGCGCATTCAACACGCGAACTCCTGACCGACGAGCTAGAGGTGACAGGAGGGGAGGGGGGGGGGGCGGGGGCGATATACGTCCTATTGCAGTACACAATACAGTGGATAGCGGGACCATGTGGAAAGTAAGCAACACTCGCAAGATGTGAGGGTACGCACCGTAAAATGAATCAATACGCAGAACACCACAGTGTGCGCGAAGTGAACTATGTTGAGATGGTTGCAATTAGGCAACGCTACACGAATTCCTAGATTCATATAACTAACAATTACAGGGCAGGTTAAGGCGCAACGTGGGTTAGGTTAAGGCGCAACTTGGGTTAGGTTAGGGCGCAACGTGGGTTAGGTTAGGGCGCAACGTGGGTTAGGTTAGGGCGCAACGTGGGTTAGGTTAGGGCGCAACGTGGGTTAGGTTAGGGCGCAACGTGGGTTAGGTTAGGGCGCAACTTGGGTTAGGTGAGGGCGCAACGTAGGTTAGGTTAGGGCGCAACGTGGGTTAGGTTAGGGCGCAACGTGGGTTAGGTTAGGGCGCAACGTGGGTTAGGTTAGGGCGCAACGTGGGTTAGGTTAGGGCGCAACGTGGGTTAGGTTAGGGCGCAACGTGGGTTAGGTTTGGGCGCAACGTGGGTTAGGTTAGGGCGCAACGTGGGTTAGGTTAGGGCGCAACGTGGGTTAGGTTAGGGCCCAACGTAGGTTAGGTTAGGGCGCAACGTAGGTTAGGTTAGGGCGCAACGTAGGTTAGGTTAGGGCGCAACGTAGGTTAGGTTAGGGCGCAACGTAGGTTAGGTTAGGGCGCAACGTGGGTTAGGTTAGGGCGCAACGTGGGTTAGGTTAAGGCGCAACGTGGGTTAGGTTAAGGCGCAACGTGGGTTAGGTTAGGGCGCAACTTGGGTTAGGTTAAGGCGCAACTTGGGTTAGGTTAAGGCGCAACTTGGGTTAGGTTAAGGCGCAACTTGGGTTAGGTTAAGGCGCAACTTGGGTTAGGTTAAGGCGCAACTTGGGTTAGGTTAAGGCGCAACTTGGGTTAGGTTAAGGCGCAACTTGGGTTAGGTTAAGGCGCAACTTGGGTTAGGTTAAGGCAGAAGTTGGGTTAGGTTAAGGCAGAAGTTGGGTTAGGTTAAGGCAGAAGTTGGGTTAGGTTAAGGCAGAAGTTGGGTTAGGTTAAGGCAGAAGTTGGGTTAGGTTAAGGCAGAAGTTGGGTTAGGTTAAGGCAGAAGTTGGGTTAGGTTAAGGCAGAAGTTGGGTTAGGTTAAGGCAGAAGTTGGGTTAGGTTAAGGCAGAAGTTGGGTTAGGTTAAGGCAGAAGTTGGGT
>NC_064620.1:306589019-306591519 GCF_023898315.1 Schistocerca nitens
CGCGTGCGCCCACGCAGCGCGCGGCCAGCACGCCGGGCGCCCCCCCCTCACCGGCCGGGGACGGTCCCACCCAGCCACCGCCGCGTATCGCTTCATACCCACATGCCCACTCACGTTCGTGGGTATGACGGGTGTCGCTGAAGCAACCGGTTAATACCTGTACCGATCGTCGATATCAACGATTCACCTCCAGCGCGAACAACCGCGCAACAACGGATTTCCAGTTCATTTGCGTAACTTGGGCAGCAAACGTAGACATCCATCTACATTTGCGACTTCTACGAGTCTTGCATGCCTGGATGTTGTGTGTCACGACGCACTCCATCAGCATACATACACGCTGCGACGTGTGCACGAAAGAACACGTGGAAGGTGGCCAGCGTACGTATGCGAATGCCATTGCACAGCTGCGAAGCGCATTCAACACGCGAACTCCTGACCGACGAGCTAGAGGTGACAGGAGGGGAGGGGGGGGGGGCGGGGGCGATATACGTCCTATTGCAGTACACAATACAGTGGATAGCGGGACCATGTGGAAAGTAAGCAACACTCGCAAGATGTGAGGGTACGCACCGTAAAATGAATCAATACGCAGAACACCACAGTGTGCGCGAAGTGAACTATGTTGAGATGGTTGCAATTAGGCAACGCTACACGAATTCCTAGATTCATATAACTAACAATTACAGGGCAGGTTAAGGCGCAACGTGGGTTAGGTTAAGGCGCAACTTGGGTTAGGTTAGGGCGCAACGTGGGTTAGGTTAGGGCGCAACGTGGGTTAGGTTAGGGCGCAACGTGGGTTAGGTTAGGGCGCAACGTGGGTTAGGTTAGGGCGCAACGTGGGTTAGGTTAGGGCGCAACTTGGGTTAGGTGAGGGCGCAACGTAGGTTAGGTTAGGGCGCAACGTGGGTTAGGTTAGGGCGCAACGTGGGTTAGGTTAGGGCGCAACGTGGGTTAGGTTAGGGCGCAACGTGGGTTAGGTTAGGGCGCAACGTGGGTTAGGTTAGGGCGCAACGTGGGTTAGGTTTGGGCGCAACGTGGGTTAGGTTAGGGCGCAACGTGGGTTAGGTTAGGGCGCAACGTGGGTTAGGTTAGGGCCCAACGTAGGTTAGGTTAGGGCGCAACGTAGGTTAGGTTAGGGCGCAACGTAGGTTAGGTTAGGGCGCAACGTAGGTTAGGTTAGGGCGCAACGTAGGTTAGGTTAGGGCGCAACGTGGGTTAGGTTAGGGCGCAACGTGGGTTAGGTTAAGGCGCAACGTGGGTTAGGTTAAGGCGCAACGTGGGTTAGGTTAGGGCGCAACTTGGGTTAGGTTAAGGCGCAACTTGGGTTAGGTTAAGGCGCAACTTGGGTTAGGTTAAGGCGCAACTTGGGTTAGGTTAAGGCGCAACTTGGGTTAGGTTAAGGCGCAACTTGGGTTAGGTTAAGGCGCAACTTGGGTTAGGTTAAGGCGCAACTTGGGTTAGGTTAAGGCGCAACTTGGGTTAGGTTAAGGCAGAAGTTGGGTTAGGTTAAGGCAGAAGTTGGGTTAGGTTAAGGCAGAAGTTGGGTTAGGTTAAGGCAGAAGTTGGGTTAGGTTAAGGCAGAAGTTGGGTTAGGTTAAGGCAGAAGTTGGGTTAGGTTAAGGCAGAAGTTGGGTTAGGTTAAGGCAGAAGTTGGGTTAGGTTAAGGCAGAAGTTGGGTTAGGTTAAGGCAGAAGTTGGGTTAGGTTAAGGCAGAAGTTGGGTTAGGTTAAGGCAGAAGTTGGGTTAGGTTAAGGCAGAAGTTGGGTTAGGTTAAGGCAGAAGTTGGGTTAGGTTAAGGCAGAAGTTGGGTTAAGGGATGGTGTGTGTGGGGGGGGGGGTGGGGTGGCGAGGTTCGTTGATAGTGATGGTAGTAAGTGGACGCCTGAGGCACTATCAGATATGTCACGTCAGTTGCACTTGTGGCTCATGGCAGGTGGCGCGCCCGTTCTGTGTTTGTGGCAAAGGAGTGGCACACCTGTGTCTTTCATTCCTGCCATTGTTTATGTGCTGTGAGATGCGGCAGTGTGGTGCTGTTGGGTGCACCCCTGTGTAGGACATGTGTGGGTGTTGGTGGCGTATCTGAGCAATGGTGGTTGTAGGAAGAGTGGGATATTCAGTTTTCTGGTTCGACGTCCCGGTCTGGTTATCATAGTGTGGATGGTGTACTGTGGCCGAGAGGATGCACTGGATGTTGTTCCATGCTGGTACTTAGATGTTGTGTCTGCGTCTGTTACAGGCATAGACTAGTGGGTGATGGAGTGTGTGGGTGACGTGTGGTTGACATTGTGTGCACAGACGTTCAGCATGTATAGGGACAGTTGTATGTGTTATCTATATTCCGATGACTGCGCGTATTACTAAGCACCGCCGTGTATAAGCTTAATGTATGTATAGTCAATGCCTGTTCTATCTCTGTACAGTAGTAGCGGTGCGACTGCACTAGCTAGCTACACCTCGCGGCATCGTCCCCCGGTGTATGGCATATGATTATAAACAT
>NC_064620.1:306601519-306604019 GCF_023898315.1 Schistocerca nitens
GGGCGCCCCCACCAGCCGGCTGCCGCGCGTGCGCCCACGCAGCGCGCGGCCAGCACGCCGGGCGCCCCCCCCTCACCGGCCGGGGACGGTCCCACCCAGCCACCGCCGCGTATCGCTTCATACCCACATGCCCACTCACGTTCGTGGGTATGACGGGTGTCGCTGAAGCAACCGGTTAATACCTGTACCGATCGTCGATATCAACGATTCACCTCCAGCGCGAACAACCGCGCAACAACGGATTTCCAGTTCATTTGCGTAACTTGGGCAGCAAACGTAGACATCCATCTACATTTGCGACTTCTACGAGTCTTGCATGCCTGGATGTTGTGTGTCACGACGCACTCCATCAGCATACATACACGCTGCGACGTGTGCACGAAAGAACACGTGGAAGGTGGCCAGCGTACGTATGCGAATGCCATTGCACAGCTGCGAAGCGCATTCAACACGCGAACTCCTGACCGACGAGCTAGAGGTGACAGGAGGGGAGGGGGGGGGGGCGGGGGCGATATACGTCCTATTGCAGTACACAATACAGTGGATAGCGGGACCATGTGGAAAGTAAGCAACACTCGCAAGATGTGAGGGTACGCACCGTAAAATGAATCAATACGCAGAACACCACAGTGTGCGCGAAGTGAACTATGTTGAGATGGTTGCAATTAGGCAACGCTACACGAATTCCTAGATTCATATAACTAACAATTACAGGGCAGGTTAAGGCGCAACGTGGGTTAGGTTAAGGCGCAACTTGGGTTAGGTTAGGGCGCAACGTGGGTTAGGTTAGGGCGCAACGTGGGTTAGGTTAGGGCGCAACGTGGGTTAGGTTAGGGCGCAACGTGGGTTAGGTTAGGGCGCAACGTGGGTTAGGTTAGGGCGCAACTTGGGTTAGGTGAGGGCGCAACGTAGGTTAGGTTAGGGCGCAACGTGGGTTAGGTTAGGGCGCAACGTGGGTTAGGTTAGGGCGCAACGTGGGTTAGGTTAGGGCGCAACGTGGGTTAGGTTAGGGCGCAACGTGGGTTAGGTTAGGGCGCAACGTGGGTTAGGTTTGGGCGCAACGTGGGTTAGGTTAGGGCGCAACGTGGGTTAGGTTAGGGCGCAACGTGGGTTAGGTTAGGGCCCAACGTAGGTTAGGTTAGGGCGCAACGTAGGTTAGGTTAGGGCGCAACGTAGGTTAGGTTAGGGCGCAACGTAGGTTAGGTTAGGGCGCAACGTAGGTTAGGTTAGGGCGCAACGTGGGTTAGGTTAGGGCGCAACGTGGGTTAGGTTAAGGCGCAACGTGGGTTAGGTTAAGGCGCAACGTGGGTTAGGTTAGGGCGCAACTTGGGTTAGGTTAAGGCGCAACTTGGGTTAGGTTAAGGCGCAACTTGGGTTAGGTTAAGGCGCAACTTGGGTTAGGTTAAGGCGCAACTTGGGTTAGGTTAAGGCGCAACTTGGGAACTTGGGTTAGGTTAAGGCGCAACTTGGGTTAGGTTAAGGCGCAACTTGGGTTAGGTTAAGGCGCAACTTGGGTTAGGTTAAGGCAGAAGTTGGGTTAGGTTAAGGCAGAAGTTGGGTTAGGTTAAGGCAGAAGTTGGGTTAGGTTAAGGCAGAAGTTGGGTTAGGTTAAGGCAGAAGTTGGGTTAGGTTAAGGCAGAAGTTGGGTTAGGTTAAGGCAGAAGTTGGGTTAGGTTAAGGCAGAAGTTGGGTTAGGTTAAGGCAGAAGTTGGGTTAGGTTAAGGCAGAAGTTGGGTTAGGTTAAGGCAGAAGTTGGGTTAGGTTAAGGCAGAAGTTGGGTTAGGTTAAGGCAGAAGTTGGGTTAGGTTAAGGCAGAAGTTGGGTTAGGTTAAGGCAGAAGTTGGGTTAGGTTAAGGCAGAAGTTGGGTTAAGGGATGGTGTGTGTGGGGGGGGGGGTGGGGTGGCGAGGTTCGTTGATAGTGATGGTAGTAAGTGGACGCCTGAGGCACTATCAGATATGTCACGTCAGTTGCACTTGTGGCTCATGGCAGGTGGCGCGCCCGTTCTGTGTTTGTGGCAAAGGAGTGGCACACCTGTGTCTTTCATTCCTGCCATTGTTTATGTGCTGTGAGATGCGGCAGTGTGGTGCTGTTGGGTGCACCCCTGTGTAGGACATGTGTGGGTGTTGGTGGCGTATCTGAGCAATGGTGGTTGTAGGAAGAGTGGGATATTCAGTTTTCTGGTTCGACGTCCCGGTCTGGTTATCATAGTGTGGATGGTGTACTGTGGCCGAGAGGATGCACTGGATGTTGTTCCATGCTGGTACTTAGATGTTGTGTCTGCGTCTGTTACAGGCATAGACTAGTGGGTGATGGAGTGTGTGGGTGACGTGTGGTTGACATTGTGTGCACAGACGTTCAGCATGTATAGGGACAGTTGTATGTGTTATCTATATTCCGATGACTGCGCGTATTACTAAGCACCGCCGTGTATAAGCTTAATGTATGTATAGTCAATGCCTGTTCTATCTCTGTACAGTAGTAGCGGTGCGACTGCACTA